>NC_056725.1:346894234-347014234 GCF_019279795.1 Protopterus annectens | reverse complement strand
TATGTAAGTATATCTTTGGTCCATATGCTGTTTTTACTTCCTGCAAGCATTTGATTAGTGTTGATGACACAGTAGACCAAGCATCTATCCTTTCCCATTGAATGGGCAAGCTGGCAATGACCACACACTCACACCCTTCCTTTCCAGCCTCTCAAGCACTCTGGTCACTAATCAAACCAGGGTCATCTGTGCTACAATCAGAGCTTTATTCCTCTGTATCATGGTGCTGTAACAGAATAGTCAAGTTTTCTGGTAGGCATCTATATCGAAGTCTTCATTACCTCTTCCTGAAATTACTACAGTGGTTAGAATTTCACCATTATGTAACACTACTTCATCTAAGTCTTAAAAATATATTCCCAGCACTTGTATAATCCACAACTTGCATTCATCTTCCACTGGATTTACTTAGTAAACATCCTGCTATTAGAGAGCAACTTGGAGTCTCTATGTTTTATGTGGATATGTCAGAATTAGGGAATACCCTTCATTTCAGAAGTCAACTTTGTAACCATCTGTTCTCTACCCAGTTTAATTATAAACCCGTTATCACTTAAGCTTCTAATCCTTCTGTCCTTGTTACCTTTTGGACTGAAGGGTCCACCTTTATCTCCTTTTTGGCTTTGTATTCTCCAGCATTGTAATTATCTGGGCCTTTCTGAATACTGTATATCACAATTTTGTATCACCCTTACTCAATACCATATAGGAGACATTTAAACACAGCTTAATGTTTTCACAACACTTTGCATCCCTTTCCAGCTTGGCTGGGCTTTTGATATTCGGTCATAGAATAGTTTTGTGTTTATTTAAGCAGTTTCTTGGTTGTGACTTCTTAGTTAGTATGTTAAAGGTGTTGCTTTTTTTTTTTTTTTTACTGATTTGTCTTCCTGTAAGACCAGCACAACTCTCAAATATTTCTGTTTTTGACAGTAAATGATCAAGATTGTTTGGAAATGGCACACAAACTTTACAGGAAGGTCTCTTTTGAGAAAATAAAGTTACTTTTTATTCTCATGCATTACTGCAGAAAGTTACATTGTGAAGGTTAAAAACTTCAACAGTCAGTCACTTGATTCTTTTATATATGATGTGCTTAACATGTTCATTCCATGGTGCTGGTTAAATTATCCAGGGGTGACTAAACTTTTCACATTCAGCAGACTTTGCAACTAGTTCTGCCTTATCTGCACTTGATTTGGTTACAGCTCTGTGCAGGTCATTTTTAGCTCCCTAAAGGCCTTCAGTCATCCCTTGTAAATGACATTTGAGAGTGCGGGACTAAACATGTTACCAAAATGTAAAGAAGTCTCCATTCACATGTTAAGGAGTCTGACATGTGATATATTTTTCTCTGACACACACACACATACACACACACACACACACACACACACACACACACACACACACACACACACACACACACATAAAGAGAGAGAGAGAGAGAAATTGCAGTATCATTTCTCTATGGTAAATTATTTTCTACTGCTGTAACTGCTGTTATCAAAGCATAATCATAACAGACATGCAGGCAAAATATCACTTCAGTTTATTAACTCATGTAACAGCATTAAATTAGAAAGTTATGATTTTATTGCAATGTCATTCTATATTTGTTTAATTTTAGTTTGTGTACTGGGGTAGTACACTTATCACTACAGGCAATTTGCAGGCACAGCCTGGGTATATTAAAAGATCAGATGGTGCAGTTTTCTTATATGAGAAATAATAAGCAAAATAAAATGTGCTTGTTTTTATGGTCTGAAATTATTCTGTTATGGCCGTAGGTGATGTGTTGTATACATATGGCAGTACATATGTTAATCATAAAAGGACGCTACAGTGAAACAAAGCATAAAGTCATTTTTCTAATATAGTGAAACTCTATCTGAAATGCCCTCTTGATTTTGCAATTATAAATGCACTTTATAAATACTTTGAAACCAACACTTCTGTAACTACAAAGGCCCTTAAATTGGAATAATGGCCATCAAGTGTTTAACATCTCATCAATGAATGCAATTATAAAACACTGTGTAGAGAGTCGGACTGGATGAAAAACATTAGCAATTTTTGATGTGATTTAATCTTTGTTTGTGCTCCCCAGCTTTGACCATCCAGTTTGCCAGGGTCTCTCCATTACCCTTTTGTACCTCACCATCTTGCTTTGCCTTAACACCCCATATTTCCTCCTGGGGGTTGTCTAATCTGAGCTCTCAGTCTTGGTGGCCAGTAGTAAAGAGTGAGATTTAGGAAACGACGATCTGCCATAGATAGCTACCACTGCTTTCTTTCTTACCCTAACGTTACTATCAGTAGATCGTAAACCAATGCACTCTAAAGACCGGACCAGTAGTCCTGTCTAGTGGATATATACATTCACATAGTTGGTTCTGGGGGCAGTGTTGTGTACTGCTCACCAGGCTGAACTACCATGTTTGACAAGAAAGCTCTCCTCCATTACCTGCGTCTTTGACAAATGGAGATTGAGTAGCAGGGCCTAGATTCCAACCACCCTCAGGACGAGAAGAATTAGCACCAGTTTCTCAACAGCACTTCCTCAAGTTAGCTTCTCCATCATGCAAGCCTGTTCACTGGGCTATAGTTAAGGCTTCATGCCCATAGAGCCAAGAGAGTGTTTTTGTAGTTCTCTACACATACAAATATAATGGGACCCATATGGTGTAGGTGTTCAGAATTGTGTTTGCAGTATTCAGTCTGTCATCAGAACTATAGAACAAAATCAACTGAATTAACCTGGTCGTAATGGTATATGTAATGTGTTATATAACAATCAATCAGATATTCTTTTCAAAACCCTTGTTTGCCATCTTGGATTTAATTAAAATAATAAATGATTTTCAAGCTGTTGTAACTCTTAATTTTTTTACATTGGGAATTTAAACCATTTTTCTTAACACATTTACAATAGATGTTAAAGAAACTATTAAGAAAAACCTCCATGCTGATTTTTTCAGAGCTCACAACGTGACAGGAAGGTGAGTTTTCACCCAAAGAATTATGTTCAGGGAATATATACATTCTTAGAATGGAAACATGTGTTTTTTGTTCTCCAGTCTATCATACCATTTACAAAATGACAAGTTAATGTATGTTTTGCATGAAATAATATATATGCGTTAAGTAGAAATAAACACTTACAGTTGCGCACACATGTATATACACACACACACACACACACACACACACACACACACACACACACACACACACACACTATTTACTAACACAATAATATTTATCAAATATATATATATAGAATGTAAATAGTAAATGCTGTTGATCTTGAATATGCTAGATTTTTTACTGTACACAAGATATGGCACATTATTTCTATATTTGGAATTTTTTTCTGAACTAGTTAGTTGCTTTAACACTGCTAAACATACCATAGTAGAAATGCTCTGTCATAAAACCTGCCCCCATAACCCTAAACAAATATGTTAAAAATTGTGTTACACTGATTGTATTTGATCTGACTCAGAGCAATATAAACATTATAAGATGATTTGCTAAGGAGCAGGCTTTGCAGAACACAATTACACTTTTTGGTGTCCATCTTTGTACCTTATACAAATACATAGTTTTACTTTAAATCATACATGTGAATATCCTGCATATGTCCTTATTAAAGCAAGTCTGTTATTTTGTGAATTGTCTACAACCCTGTGATATCGGTTATAATTAAGCCTTGGTCTACATTTCGAACTGCATAGATCATGGAAAACAAAACAGATGTCTTATTAGCATCATGTGTTGTTGGATTTAACCTCTAACATGCCTCTTTCAGCCAAAGTATTTGGACCGACTGCTAATTTTTTTTAGCTGCAGTTTACATTCTGTGAACAGAATCTTGTGTGTGCAGCTTAGCTATAAAATGGAATTATATCAGGTTTATATTCTGATGTGTATACTTTGTAACTGTTTTGCCACCTCTTTAAAATGAGATCATCATACTTTTCTTCAACAAGTCTGCAATAATCAAATTAAGCTCAGTGCTTTATGCACTTATGCATGAGAGTCACTATTTCATGTGTGGTTTCATGCGTAAGAAAGCACACATAGTTCATGTCTCTGACAGTAAAGTACATGGAATGACGCCCATTTAACACATTTTTGAAATCATAACTTTTTCTGAATATAAGTGATTGACAAATCAAATGTTCACTAGGTGAGATCATTTGATACACATTTGATACACAGGGTAACATTGTTTCATTCTAGAGCACAGGTTAAAGCTGATTCTTCAGTTTGCAGAAGGTTAGCTCATTAATCAGCTGTACATTCTAAAACACAGCTAGGATTGCCCATCCTGTTACATACATCAGACTGTTCAGAATAGTCCTGAAGAAAGCATACATTTTCCTTGAAGTTAAGTTACCTCCTGGATTAAAACTGCTTTCTTTTAGCTTACTGTACACTGACTTCTGCTTTGTGCCACTCAGAATGTCATGGTATCACAGGTCTTCCATAATATATTAGGACTGTATTTATTATACTTATGACTACATATTTTCATAACTTACTTTATAAATGTAGGTTTGTAGCTATGAGGTAGTTGTGGGAATATAAGCACATCAGTAGTAACACATAGTATTGGCATAGCATTGTGATTGTAATGTTCTCTAGACAGAAAGGAGCTGTCTGAACTTGCTTGCTTATAAAATGTAGCAGTACATCAAGATGAAACAGCTGCTTTTCTGGAGGATGTGCTGAAAATATATTTCCAAAACAAGTAGATACGTTTTAATTAAGCTAAGACTAACAAGTATATTGCTGTATTTTTTATCCACTTTATGAAAAAAATCCTGTTGTAGTGTTATTTTTCAGCATTTTTTTTTTGGGGGGGGGGCAAAGTAATCACATATTTTATATCCAAGTAAAATTACAAGAAGGAATTTACACATGAATGTAACATCTTTTATGCTAGATACATGAACTAGCTATGAAGAAAGAACATCATTTTTCTTACGTTGTGATACTGTGAATAACAGGGCTTGCCTATGTTGGCAAATGCAGGCTTGACTGTACAGTTTGGAATCTAGCCTGAAAAACACACATTATAACACACGCGCACAACTCTTATGCTACTCAAAACAACTTACCCATTGCTTAAAGATGTTCATGATTGTATGAGTGTATTTCATTATTTGAAGCTGTGAATAATAGATTTCAGCACCATGCTGTGTGAGGAGATTATGTTTTCACAAGGCGTAATTTTGTTTACTGACTGTTAATAATTGCTAATTAATAAACATACCCAGCCATCCAAAAATGTTACCATTTACACAGTCCAAAATGACTGTGTTTAATGATTTGTTAGCATCATTGTTTCATGACTCCAGTTTCTGAAATTGCTTCTGAGTGTCCAGATTTGTTTTGTTATATTCCTACAATGAACTGATACTTTGTTTGTACTAAAGTTACATTTTATTTATGTGAGAGTATGCATGAGCAAGAGATTGCTGATTGCAAAATAATATATATATATATATATATATATATATATATATATATATATATATATATATTTAGTTTAAATGCTGCTTGTATGTTGTTGTAACTGCAAGTGCTGGAGTCACTTAAAATATTTTGATCAATGCTTTAATATTACACTTATCAGAATTACTCTTCTGATGAGAAAAATATTTCATTTTATTTGTAGGATGGACAGCTAATTACAGAATGGATTAAGTGTGTATGCTGTAGCCTGAAATGTAATGACTCATACTAAATCATGTTAGGATCACATACAGACCTAAAGATGGATTTCTGCATTTAATACATTTTTTTAACAGCTTCAAAGTCAAGGCTAGAGAATTTCAGTTTAATTCTTTTTTTAAATATTTTTTTCTAGCATTTTACGATGGGATAATGAGAGAGACATTTCTCTATTGGAAGGACATTTTGACATTGTTATGTGTGCTGACTGGTAAGTATATAAAATTTTGAAACTCAAGAGAGCGGGGGTGGGGTGGGGTGGGGGGAAGAGTCTTGCCGTGGTAATCAGGCAGTAGTGCTAGCTGAAAGCTAGGCAGAGTCAACAAATGAAGCACAAAGCCACCTTAACCTCAACAAATTAATATTCATCTCCATGTGACAGTTATAAGGTAGCCTTCTATCAGACAGTAACTTCTACCACATTATTTCCTAAAGATTGATTTTGAGAGGCATTTCCATTTTCTGAAATTGCCTCTTTTTCATGCTTCAAATACCAGTAAATGGACAACTTAGGCAAATTGCAAATAATTATGGCTCAGTGAGGAACAGTCTGGAGAAAAGGGAGTTTATCAACACAAACAGTTCAATTAGCTTAGTTCTTAACAAAAATATGACTATTGATATAAGGATAATTAGAAAAAAATAGTACACTTAAAACATAAGAATTTTGATAGATATTTTATGTTGGTTTGCTTTGCTTTGTTTATTTCTTTTAATTGGAACTTACCTGTAAGAATTTATTTCTGGTTATGTCATTTCTGTGATTCATAACGTATGACAGAATGACACACTGCTAAACTAGTTATTCTTTCTTTGTGATCTTTCAGGCAAGAGGTAAAGCTGAATGCTAATATCTATCCCAGAAGAGTTATTTATAAGTTTTTTTAAGTGTTTATTGGATTAGTAATGCAAAAAGAAAAATCAGTGCGCACCTCTCACATGATCATGATGCTGATGTTTGTCTAGTCAGTTTTTATCTGTGTGGTACTTTCTGGATGTACATTTAGGCAGCCTTCTCCAGATGAAGACATAGATAGTTTAATAAGTTTTCATAGGTTTCCATGCATAGCAGTTGTATTATATTTGTCACTAGCTCTTGTTTACTGTGTTATGGTGCATAACATAAATATAAGATATGCAGTGTGGGGCTTCCTCTCTACTTTTACCTTAGTCTGAAAAGTGCCACAATGCAATCAGTGGTATGTAGATATTCCATGGTATGTTATACACATGTTATCTCGTGGCTGTTTCAGTTTGTAGTGAGCTCAGTAACTCCTGTTTCTTGAAATCACAATTAACTGGAATAACCATCGCTAAAAAGCATATAATGTAGCACATTAGTTAATGAGAACGACATTTAAATCACCGGAGAGTTAAAATTCAGAGTAAGGTTAATGTAGAGAAGAAGCCCCACACCGCATGTCTGGAGTTGTTGATGTTGTTTTGTTTTATTTTACAGTTTCAGTGTTTACACCTTGACACATTAAGGAGCATTCGGTCACAACACACTTGAAATGTGCTGTGCATGGCAAACTATAAAATCCAATGTTAAATGAAAAAAGTGTGTTTATTTTTCCATGGTTTTCAGCTATTGTCAGAACAGCTCAAAATCTGAATCCTGTATTTGGAATGCACTTTGTTCCTTTCCTTTCACTGTTTTTGTAATCAGACCAGGAATGAACTTCCCCTTCCAATTCAGTGCTTCCGTGTCATGTACAAGGTCTATTTACTATAAAATGCTGCCTGTGCTATATTTGTAATCCATTAGGGAAGACTGTATTTAAAACATTGATCTGTGAACCAGGAAATCCTGATTCAGAATCCTGAGCACCTGACTCTCAGAGTGACCTATAAGGAGTCACGTGACCTCTGCAGCCTTGGTCTTGCTCTCTAAATTGTTACACCGCAGCATCTTATTGAAACAAAATATTATATTAAAGATAGATTTTAGCAACTCACTAATAGATATGCAATCCTTAAATTATCAACAACTTGTAGAGCATCTTTTAAATTGTAATTAACAGACATCCTTTATGTCCTGTTCACATGTGAATGTAGAAGAGAGAATATTTTCAACTTTATGAGATGCAGGTATTTTAAAACCAGAGAATCATTAAAATTCAGATGGTAGAATGGTATCATTTCAAACTGCAGTACCTGGGACCCATCTATTTTATACTTCTGTCCTCTTTACTGTCCTGTCTTCTTTCTCAATGTCCTTCTTCCTCCAGAAAGATTTTTCAAGGGCTAGTATTAAAATGTTTACCTAATACAGTGCAGCCTATTGCATGTCTGTTTAAAAATACTTGCCTTAATCTTTGTATCATTAATTTGTACCTAATTATAAAGTGCACTGTATCTTTAAATCAAATATTTTGACAACTTCTGAAAAATGTAACATTAATTATTACAATTTCCCTACAAAGGCTATTATTATCTTATTACTAAACAAAGAGCATGCACTATATTCTGTAGTTTCTGGGGCCTCATTTTATTAAACAATTTTAAATATGCAACGGAAATATGCTTCTGCTGAGAATGAGCATGGTTTGTATTGCACTAAAACTAATCACCAGATAATTAAGAAAATAAACACGTATTCTGTGTATGTAATGCGTCAGTTGCATTTTAGACTTAAGGTTAATGCTTTAAATCCGCATAGATGTAGAATTATACACACAGCGCATTAAGCATATTATGGTGAGTACCCCTGAATATGTATTTTTAACACAAAAACTGTGCATGTTTTAAATGATAGTAGTAAAGAACATAAATGTGTTTTTAGAACTCTGTTTAAAGGACTGGCCTTTTTCTAGGGATGTGACTTTTCGACATTACAGTGACCTAAAATCAGTTGCCTTTGTTGGCTCTTTCGTACTTCTCATTATCATTTAATTTCACAAAAGTACTTCTGTCCAAAAAAGGCAGACAGCGGATACTTACTAATCTCTGATAATATGCACCAGGGGTGCATCATCTGAGTAAAATAAGGAGCTAAGCAACACCATATGATTTGAGCAAGTAATTTAGTAAATGCCTTCCTCACCAAATATTAGAATGGATCCTGCAGGTTTCATTGCACAGATGAAGTTAATGCTGGGCAGGATTAGATCAGATTAAGAATAAAGTCAGATCAGAGTGCTGGCGGACATGACATGGAGGGCAGCGGTCTTCTGCAAAGCTTAGACTAGGCTCACATATGGATGTTCTCCAGATTATGTAGGTGAAGCAAGGTCTTGCCAAGAGATTTAGAGTTAAATTTGTTCTTCACACAAATATCAAAACAACTTAGCCTTTGCATCCCCTGTGTTCTTGATATGTATGTGTGATCCAATTTCTACTTGGAGGAGAGGTGGAAAATTACTTGTCATTTTCTGTTAATATTATTGTGTAATACTACAATCAAACAGTTTGCAAATCAGCAAATAGTGTAAGTAAAGTCTGAGTCTCATAACACAATATAATGTAACACAAGTGCATAACTGCATTATGTACATCTGTTTCTGCGTGTTTCATATGCATGTAAGACAATGGCAGCTTAACAATGCATTATATTTACTGATATTAACATTATTTATTTTTTCTGACTTTGTCAAAATACACATCAGGCCCTCATTTGCAAAAGTAATTCAATAAATGTCTTCATATGTATAAGATTCTTGCTTTTCTAGTACTAAAATAAATAAGAAAATTGAACTTCAAGAGCAACATGCAAAAGTTAAAAAAAAGAAATTATATCCATGCTATAGTATTACAGGCAGTACTGAGCTTTTCAGCAGTGCCTTCTGGGTAACTACTATATTTTTAAAACTCCATGTAGACTTTGTTTTATATATATAACATGCTTTTTAAACCGGATGTTCAGAACTACCTGGGAGAAATCTATTAGTACATTTGTGATGAGAAAAAAAGCAAAGTGTGGCTTTAATTAATTCACCTAAAGAGGAGTCTTGCTGTAAATCCGACTGATGCAGTTTATTTATTACTGGCAACACAGTGCTAAGGTTTTTGCAGCTGATTTTTTTTTGTTTTGTGATAGTGCCATGTAGATCTTTAATTAATTACCATAGAATTATTTTCAGTGTGTTTCTGTTTTAAGTTTCTAATTAATGTAGTCCAGTGTTTCATAAATAACTGTTATTGTATACAGAATATTTTCATTTCTTACCATAACTGCTGTATACTGTTACAACATGATAACCATATCAGGCATTTACATATGTGTGTTCTGGTTCCTGCATGTGCCTTTCTGTATATTCGCACATATGTACATCGGCTGTGTCATTGTGGAACCTAAACCTCCACTCCTTCTCATCAGAAAATAATGTAATTAATTGATTATTTAATTAACTAATTAATTGTTGATGTATTTAAGGCATGTTACTATTTGTAACAATGGATTCTGATGAAGTCTTATTGTGATAGATGAAAGCGGGCTCAATCCCAGTTCTATCTGTATATCTACGTTTGTTCATTAAATTTACTATTTTTTAAGACAACGAGTGGCTGATACGTTTGTGGATTACCATTTGGACTGTTTTTGGTGTTCGAGGACTTTTTGGAGGGTACCCTTTATGGTAAAGCCAGCGGAGGTGCTTCTGGTTTGCTTACATTATTTTCTGACGAGAAGGAGTGGAGGTTTTGGTTATTTTGTGCAACCACTAGCTTTTACGAGGGATCCCCATGGAAAAAGAAAATTCATTGCTTAGCCAGCTTCTTAGGCTTATTCATAGCCACTCTCAAGGTGGCAATGACTCAGGCAGTTTGTTGGGCTCCAGCGAGTCGATTCCTTGCGCTCAAGGAAGCCCTGAAGAGACTCGGAGGCCAATGATGACATCACGGACTGTAACGGAGGGTGATGGCAATGTATCCAACTACAACAGCGTTAATGGTGAACGCTTTATCAACCAGACTCGTGGAAGGCCATCTAATGACAATATTTCGAAAAAAAGCAATGCGCTGGATGCATATAAAAATATTACATTTTCGGAATGGCTTGAAAAGTCTTTTACGACGACAATGCACGAGAAAGAAAAAGAAAAACTTGTTAAGGACAATTTTAGTTACAAGTACAAATGTAAGCAATTTGAAACTGATTTATTTAAATATAAAAATTTGTGTTTGGAGAATTGGTACTTGACGCAATGCGTCGAGCACAATGTAGTACCTAAGGGACTGAGACTTAGTAAATACCCCAATAACACACGGGGGAATACAAAATTATTTAAAGCAATTTCTGATATATTAAATGAGTGTGGTATTTCCATTTTAAAAGCTATGATACTTAGTAATACAGAAATACTTGAAGATGTTAAAAAAACGTATTGATGTTTTGCAACTAGATATTAGTAAAGACTTATTGTTTACTGTGCAAGAATACAAAGACATTTATTGTAAAGTGCTTCACGATGTGGATTTTAATGTATCTAAAAATTATAAGAGGAAACTGGGGAAAATAGAACGTGACCTGCATGACTATAAAGAGGGTAAAGCATATGTGGATCCTAGTAAATTTTATAGGAAAAGGTCATATAATGACAATATGTCCTTTAGAAACAAAGTTTCTGGTAGAAGGTTTGACCCCGAATCCCATTACACATATGGGGCCCAGGAAGGAGGGTTAAATCACACTGACCCTAACTATGAAGAGAGGGATTTTGTAAGGGAGGTAGAACCTGATCAATGCTACCCTTTGGGGGAAGGGGGAGAGGGTTTGAGAAGGTCAGAGAGACTAAAGAAACAGAATCACCCCTTCTCCTATGCAGAGGCAGCAGCAAATCAATACTCGAGGAAACGGGGGATGAACAACTACAGATAATAGATGTTTTAAATGAGACTGTTTCTACCCCCATGGAGTATGTGCATCCTACAAATTATAGTCATAGAATAGGAAATAAAGACAATGTGGATGTATGGTCTGGTGCAGAATGGCCTGGGGAACTGGTTACAAGCAGTGATGAATATATCAACCCTACTACGTGTAAAATATGTGTTGACAACAATTTTTACATATACAATTTTACAGATTTAGAGGTCACAGCGTCTTTTTTCAGCCTTTTTACCAAAGGCTTTTCTTTTATTCCCATAAAAAAACCTAAAATTGACGAAATTTTACTAGATATTAAATTATTTACAAGGAAGCTACATTTGAATACTTTATTTAAAAATGAAGAACATATGATCACAAAAGCATTGAAAAGTAAGAGTGTATTTAATCCCCCTTTACAACACGACATCTTCAATTTTGAGACCCATGTACTATATTTGATTAGGGACGGGTTCAAGAGGGAAGATGGAATAAAAGAATATAGTAACCTGACAGGGGAAGAAGTTAGTATATTAAAAATGTTACAGAATAATGACAAAATAAGCATTATGAAGCCTGACAAAGGTGGAGGGGTTGTTTTGATGGATCACTGGGATTATACCAGTAGGATGCTTGATATTCTCAACACAGGTGATAGATATCGGATAGCATCTAGGAATGAAATGAATATCTGTTACAAGAAAATAGACTTTTGGTTGGAAGACAATCTTTTACAAGGTCTTATAGATGTGGATCTGTACAATTATTTTAAAGCACCTAAACCTGTAGTTCCAGAGATATTTGGCATCCCCAAAATACATAAAGATGTTCAAAACCCCCCTCTTAGACCTATTGTCACATCACAGTGTTCTAAAACACAGCCTTTAGCTATTTATATAGATACCAAGCTAAAGAACTTTCACAAGGACCATCAACATATACTTATTGATTCGTGGGATTTTCTTACTAAATTTAATGCAGTTCCTTATAATAAAAATTATGTTTTTATAACAGTAGATGTTAGAGATTTATTCTCAGTAAAACCACATGACATTGCTTTAACCTGGTTTGAGCATATGCTAACTGAATTTAATTTCCTTAGTTCAGTTGAATTTAGACTAATACTTGAAAATATGGAGTTAGTGTTAAAAAATAACTTCATTTACTTCCAAGGTGACATTTACCATCAGATAGGTGGAGTGGCAATGGGTTCATCCTGCGCCCCCACCTATGCCAATATTATAATGCTTTTCTGGGAGTTGGAATATATTTTTAAATCCAAGTTTTGGGAATTTGTCATCACATACTTTAGGTTTTTGGATGACATTTTTATAATTTGGAATGGCACTAAGGAACAGATAGAGGAATTTATTCAGTATTTACATACAACTACTACTTTTTAGAATTTACTTTCCAATACAACACAGAACAGGTAAACTATCTTGATGTGACGATTACAAAGAATAGGACTAACAATAAATATGAATCCCGAATCTTTAGAAAGGAATGTTTTTCGAATTCATATGTTCATTTTGAAAGTGATCACCCCATATACTTAAGGAGGAATATAGTTAAGGGCCAGATGATCAGGGCTTCACGTATGACCAGTGAAAATGATGTGTGTCTTGACGAAATGGAATTTATACAAGGGTTGTTTAGGGAAAGAGGATACCCGCTTAGACTGTTAAAGAATGTTAAAAGGGAAGTTTTAAGAAAACGGAATATCCAGTATCCCCCACTTTTGATTCAGAACAATATAGATGATGGCATTGTCCCTATGAGGATTAACAATAATACCATCAACAGTAGTACTATACCCCGTTTGGTTTTAACATATTATAAAGGGGTACATTGGATACAGAGGGGGATTAATGAAGCATGGAAAATGTTTGCCAAAATAAGTATTGATTGTTCCATCTTCCAACAATGATTGAGGTTTGGTTTTAGGAAAAAACATAATTTTAAAAAACTTTTTGAGAGAAAAAAGCCTCCATGTGTATGTGGAACACAACAGAAAGTGGGGACACATAAATGTGGAAGATGTGCACAATGCACTTTTATACTGGGTGAAAAGATGCTTTGGTTGAAGAACATAGGTTTAAAACTGAAAAGTAAAGGTTATTATACTTGTCAAACCACTGGTGTGGTTTATTTAGCCTTCTGTCTGACCTGTGGCAAATATTATGTCGGTAAAACCGAACGTAAGTTAAAACAACGTATATATGAACATATAAGAGATATAAACAAACAAAATGATAATAATGCGTTGTATAGGCATACCGAAACTTGTGAAAAAGCTAATATTAAGTTCTGGGTTCTTGAAGAGGTAAAAAGAAGTGATAGGGGAGGTGATTGGGAATCTCTACTGGAGTATAGAGAATTAATATGGCAACTCAGGCTTGATGCCTGTGGTTCCAGTGGGATGAATGACCACCTCTCTATCAAACCTGCTTTAAAACTCTTTGCTAATAATCCCAAATTGAGTTAATATATGTGTGTTCTACACATATACACATATATATATATGTATAACATATATATATATATATATATATATATATATATATATATATATATAAGTTAATAATATAGTAAATTTCCATTTCATAGGAGACTATTTATAGGAAATGTTTATTATTGCATATACTTGTATTAAATTAGTACACTCTTTACATATAATTTTATTATATATTATATATTATATATATATATATATAAAATTTTTACATATTCAAATAAGTTTTAATTGTAGTTTATATATATATTTGGTTTCCACTTACTACTGAAGCACTTTTTAACATACTCAATAACATTCAATATAAATATATACTTTTTACATATATATATTTTTTCCATATATATATATATTAATTTAATTATATTTAACTACATTTGATTTAATAGTTTTTAATATAGTATTTTTAAAGATATACTTGTTTTTTAAAATATTTGCACTTTGCACTTTGTATAATTGTGGATAATTCAGTATATTTGTAAGCAAGAGTCAACAAAAATCTTAAAAGTGTTTTTATCTGGTGCAACAATTAAGTGATTATTTAATTAACTAATTAATTGTTGATGTATTTAAGGCTTGTTACTATTTGTAACAATGGATTCTGATGAAGTCTTATTGTGATAGATGAAAGCGTGCTCAATCCCAGTTCTATCTGTATGTCTACGTTTGTTCATTAAATTTACTATTTTTTAAGACAACGAGTGGCTGATACGTTTGTTGATTACCATTTGGACTGTTTTTGGTGTTTGAGGACTTTTTGGAGGGTACCCTTTATGGTAAAGCCAGCGGAGGTGCTTCATTGTGGAACCTGTTTGTGCGACAGCACCAGCAACATTTAATAATTGACTTCACATGATAAGTGTATAGGGATCTCTGCAGAGTCAAGGTCTTCATGCACAAAACATTTTATATATAATTAGTAATGAGGGATAGCCTTGTCAGGTTCCTCTGCCATAGATGCAGACATACCTGATGTTGGGGAACTGTGCATGATTTTTTATTTCTGACATCAATTCTTTTTCAAACTATTTGAAGTTTGTTATTGGTAGTAGCGGATTGGATGTCAATTTTTTGGATGTTTCCCTAAAATGGGATTTTAATGAGAGGAGGCTACATAGTTGTATTTATAGGAAAAAGACTTTTAATAATGGGTACTTGCACCACAGGAGCGGACATCCTAAACATGTCATTACCAACATTCCCAGGGGGCAGTTCATTAGGGCTTGTCGTATGACTTCGAAGGACACTGATTTGTTTCAGGAATTTGATTTTATTATCTCCTTATTTACCAACAGGGGTTACGACAAATTGACATTAACCCAAATAGGTGCTGATATTTGTAACAAACGGGCCGCCCATTATCCACCTTTACTAAATTTAAAGTTAGATAATTCCAACGCCCATGTCAAGAATGTCAGTAATAATGAACTAAATGTGAATTTGATTTGTTCCCTAGAAATGAACTCTGATTGTCAACGTATCCAACGTATTTTGGGTAGAAACTGGAGAATTATCAAAGGGAATTCTGATATTTACAATATTTTAGGGGACAAACCATTATTTGTTCAGAGAAATAATTTTAACTTGAAGAAGATTTTGGAAAATCACAACAGCAATTCTTTTATTGTTGGGTCTGACAAGAAGGGCATGCACTGTTGCCACCAGTGCAATATGTGCAGGTTTATTTCTTTGGGCCCCTATATTTCAGTTGTTTCATCTGATAGAATTTTGGCAGTTCCTGGTTATGTCAATTGTTGTACTTCAGGTGTTATTTATATCACTTCATGTTCCTCATGCACTGCATTTTACATAGGAATGACCACTAGACAGTTAAAAGCCCGTATCAGGGAAAATTTGTATTGTATTAGAACTAATGATGAAAAGAATGCTTTATTTAAACATTCTATTGTTTGTCAGTCTTTCAACAAATTTTTGTTTTCTGTTCTAGAGGTTTGTTATAAAGACATGAGGGATGGGGATTATAAGAATTATTTATTACAAAGAGAAGCCTATTGGCAAATTAAATTAAAATCTGACTGTCCCCCTGGTCTTAATGAAGCAGTTAATGTTAAATGTTTCTTGAAGTATCGTAAACTTAACATTAGCAAAGATAACAATTTAGTTTGTCTTCATATTGCTTGAAACTAAAGCTTGCACTTTAAGGCAGCAGTCTCACATTTATATTTTAATTGATTAATTAATCATGTGATTTGTTTTCTGTATTTAAACATGTGATTTATGTTTTTATCTCATTCTGATGAAGTCTTTGACGAAAGCGGATAATAAACTGATATACGCTATTTTCTGAAGTTTTGTTGTGTTGCCTCTACCGTGGTTTTTGGATTTTACTAGTTTTTGGTGGTTTCTTTCAAGTTGAACTGTGCATGATGGCGATAATAATGGCAGACAAATTCTGCCACAGTCAGGGGTCATGATGGTAATGGCAGTCATGGGTAATATGAGAGTAACATCCATTTCCTTTCTACAGACACAGCTTCTGTGCCTTTTTGACCTATCTCTCGGTCCTGGAATGCTGCAGCAATGCAGAATGTGGCTGACATATCAGTTCAGGGAATGCCCTCTTCTTCGCCAGCAACAAAGTCATCCTTAGTTGCCATCAGATGCATTTATCATTAGGATGGTGGCAGGGGTCGACATACTTTTCGCCAGTGATGCCTTAGGTTGCACTACTCTTCTGATTTAAATGTTTCTATGGCAACTACTCAGTGTAGCGCCAATATACAGGGTCAGGAGAACCAATGCAGTCATAGCTGAGCTTGTCAGGGTTGTATGTGGTCTGTGTGGTGACCTGTGGAAAGGCATGGCCCATTTATGCTCCATAATGGAAAGCTGGTACAGAGACTTTGTATGCTGCAGATGTCTGGGTACAGCGAACCATCATGGCAACCATCATTTTTGTGGTCAGTCCACCTTTGCTGTGGTGGAGAATCTCAGCATGAGACTGGAGCGGAGGGTACATTTTAGGTACCATAGTGTCACCACCTCCACACCACCATCCAATGTAGAGGTGACTCTTGGACACCTTGGTCCCAGACCCAGACACAAATGAAGAGTTTGTGTTAAGACCGCCAGTAACACATCCCACTGTTTGCACTCATGGAGCCCTCCATCTGGTGTGTGCTGTTTATCTTGCTTATGGCATTCTCAAGAGAGGGTGCCCTGTGGATGGGGATACACACAGTCATTGCGTATATCTACTGTAGGTGTCCTAGACCAATGCATGAGACATTAGCATAGTGCTGTATTATCTGCTGGAGCTGTGTCCATGCACACCAGTCAGCACCACTCACCTCTGCCCAGTCACAATGCAGTGGAGACACCACCTCATCCCTGACTAGTCTTCCCGTTTCCTCACACTCACATCTGCCTTACAGTTTTCTAGCCTTTTTTTCTACTTGAGCTTTTCTACCCCTGTTTAGCAATGTGTGTAGCACTTCAGGGCTTATTACTATTAATACAGTCACACACAGAATTAAACCCCACCACCACCACAAATGAACACACACACACCCTATTATTGACATTCGTTATTGTGGCCTTCCCCGCTTCTGTGTAAGATGATGAGTGAGCCCTGCAATCAGTAATCTGCTCCATGGGTAGCCTATGTGTGATGCACAGTGTGGCCAGTCCATGCATGGTATAGCAGAACTAACAATCATGCGGTCATTTTCTTACTCTCACTATATTTGATCACCATGCCTTAGACTTGTCATGGACCACTTGAATTTCAGCCACCTGTTGTAGTCATCTGCCTGTATTCACTGATGTGGTAGTCAGCAACTGGAGAGTCAGCCACACTAGAGGAATGCAGAATGCAGTGTGTGTGTGTTAATTTAAATTACAACATATGTCAGGGCTAGCCACCAAGCAGTGTGAATATTGACTCTAGATGGATGGATATGATTGTTGAATTCAGATTACTGAAGAGTTTTTTTAGATGGAATCACTGGTGTGTTCTGAAGGAGTCTGCAGACACATTTCATAGGTTCATAGGTAAATACTAGGCAATCAGTCTGCATAATATTAGAAGCCTAGACAATAATTCAAGGTCAGACTCCAACCCTGTATCTTATATCTGTTGAGGTAAAGACCTTCACCATTATGCTAACCTTCCCCTTCTTTAATAAGTTTATAAGTTAACACTAGGCTGACTGCCCTTGTGGGCCATTTTAAGAATACTCAATTTTCCTTCAAAGGAGAGAATCAGATCCTGTACGTTGTGTGTGTGAGGTAAATACCTTAACTATTATGCCATTCCCCAACCACAACACTTCAACCATTTCACTATACTCCTGTAACATTTTTGCAGAGATTTGACATGGGATAAGTGAAAGTTATAAGGATAGAGTGAGCATACAAAAGTGATCACAGCAGAAAAAACTGTAGTTATTGAAATCATATTCAAGCTCAATGTGAATGTCCTGGCTCTGTAAAGGAGACCAAGCTTTTCATAGCTTCATAGATGTTTACTAGGCTAACGAGCACAGCAGCCTTTATAAGCCTAACCATGCATCCCAAATCTCTGACAAGTTCTGGTACTCTTGATAAGTGTAAGCAGGGGCCTGGGAGAGAAAACATTTGCAAGCAGGGGCCTGGAGAGGAACCATTTACAGGCTGCCTGTGTCCAACAGACACACAGGTGCCAAACCAGGATGAATTTCCTGTTCCCCATCCAATTGTTTAAGTTACACTTGAATTGGGTTAAGGAGGAACTCTGATGGCTGGGGAGCCTGTTCCAGAGAAGTCCCTCCAGCAGGTCCTAGTTCTATCACAAGCAAGGTTTAAGTCTTTAGAATGGGTAATTCTGGTACTGTTTGTTTTGTGGATATGCAGGAGGTCCATCAGAAGGGGGTCTGACAATGTCCTGTATGCCAGGCATAGATCTCTCCTCAACAGCCTATAAGAGATAGGATACAGGGATAGGGCCTTCAGGCGATCTGCACAGGACATTTTACTTATGCCCTGCATTTTTTTAGTGAGTACCTGTGTGGATGCTTCAATTGCTAGTTATGCATGGTTAGGTACATACCAAAGGGGGCATTGTACTCAGTGATAGGTCTGATGAATGCCAAATACAGTGGAACAATGACTTCCTTGGACCTAGATGCCATACCATTGTTTATAAGTTGCAAAATATGGAATGATTTCCTAAATACATAATTTTGATAGTTTTTACAGATTTGTGAGTTCTGTTAAAGGTGCATTCTTTAAAACCTTGTTGTTTCAACATCTAGACATTGGGCTATACATTTTCTAGGGTTTGTTGATATTGTAGGAAGCCATTTTTTATTTGATTTTCTATTTATATGTCTGCCTTATACTGTTTCTGGGTACCGCATGCCTTACCCACAACCAACCCAACTATTAAATGCACTACTCTATCCTACTATAATCATTACTCTGCTTGTTCTCCCCAACCTAACCTCTTTGCACACTCAACTCAGAAACCGCACCCTTCCCCCCTGACAGACAGACTCCACAATTAACCACACCAAACTAAATAGCATCCCTATAGAGCAATACATCCTCACCCACACCCAACACCTTGCTTACACACTATAAACTAACATTCAAAATAAACCCTTATAACTCTCAAAGACTAAACCAAATATTACACAAATGTAGCAAACACTACTCACACTTAATCAAAACACTCACTAGTTGTGGTGACATACACTCCAACCCAGGACCTACATCACCTATCAACCCCACCCCAAACCAGTTAAATGCCCTTTACAATAGACCTAGAACATCTACCCTCTTTTTAAACATCGATTTAAGAAGCTTACTCAATAAAGCACAACCTTCATGCTTTGCTTACCCTATACAAACCTGAAGTCACAATATTAACAGAAACATGGCTTAAACCAGAACACCAAAGTGATGAAATTACGGCCCCAGGCTACAATATGAGTAGAAAAGATAGACTAGGAAAAAGGGAGGGGGTGTAGCAATCCTCTTCCAAAATCACCTCACCATAGAGCAACTAGACTACAATAACCCAGAAATCAAAGAGGTAGAACTAATCCTTGGCAAACTATAAATAAATCCCAATAAGCACATAATTATTGCAGGTGGATATATCCCACCAGACAATAACACAACTGTTATGGAACACCTAATTAACTGGCTGTCCAACTCCTTTCCACTTGAAACTATACTACTAGGGGACTTCAATATAGACTGGACAAAATGCTCCAGCCAAACTCCTTCTGCCTTTCTAAACCTCCACAGGTTTACCCAAACCATAATACCTCCCACAAGAAATGACAAAGCATCCAAATGCCAGTCAGTCTTGGACTGGATCCTAGTATCTGACCCCACTCAGGCTCACCTGTCCTGCTGTCTCCCAGACAGCCTAAGTGACCATCACCCAAAACACCTAATTAGGTATAAATTGCATTCTATCAACAAACCCATCCTCAGGGAAGTTCGCAACAAAAAGAAGTTTATAGCCACTAACTTCATCCAAGTGCTACAAAGTGTCAACTGGGCCCCCCCTTAAACAACTAGCCCTAGACAAAGCCGTTGAACATTTCAACTCAACCTTCCTAAACATCCTAAACTATCATGCACCTTCCCGAACCATTAGAATAAAAACTAACTATGCCCCACAGTTCACCAAAGACACCAAAACTAAAATGAAAGAAAGAGACAAAGCTTGGACACAGTATCAGAGAAATAAAAACTTATGTCTTAGACAAAACTATCAAGAACTCCTAAACAAAACCAAAAAGCAAATCAAACTAGACAAAGCCAATTACTACAAGAACATGCAGGAAAAAACATGCTCATAACCCCCAGAAATTTTGGGCCACATTAAATAACATACTCCGCCCAGGAAAAAACACCACCCTATCACCAGCGCTACCTAGCAATCTTGAAGACATTCCCACACAATTCAACAAATTCTTTACCGAAACTGTCCAAACCCTGGCCAATGCCCAATACAGTACCAGTAGTCCCACAGCAACAAATACCCCCACCATTCTCAACACTCAACCCAACATCCCCACTTTCAACCTTCACCCTGTGTCCACTAGGGTAATTTCTAATCTCCTCAAAAAACTAAAACCAACCACACTAGCAGCTGATAAGCTTCCAGCAGACTTCCTTTAGATATCAGCTGATACCATAGCCTACCCAGTCTCTATTCTCATAAATAGATTACTGCTGGAAAACAAAGTACCCACCTCCTGGAAAACCTCACACATCATTCCACTACACAAAGAGGGAAACTCCATAGAGCTGACCAATTATCATCTAATTGCAATCCTATCACATCTATCCAAAATATTAGAAAGAGTGGTTCACACTCAACTAATGCAACACCTCAAAGATAACAACCTTCTCTCTGCTTCACAACATGGCTTTAGACCATCTGACAGCACCACCACAGCCCTCATATCATTCACGGATATAGTTCACCACCACAGAAACAATGGTCTGTTTGTATCCTCCATATTCTTTGACTTATCAAAAGCATTTGATATGGTTAACCACAGCATTCTTCTCAATTCTCTATCTAGCATAAACATAAGGCCCTCCTCTATTGTTTGGATTAACAGCTACCTGTCTGGCCGTCAACAAACAGTTCTCTGGAAAGACCAACTATCCCCCCTATTGCCATTTACCATAGGAGTCCCTCAAGGGTCTATTCTCGGTCCTTTACTGTTCTCCCTATATACTTACCACATCACTTTATTCTCACCCTCTGTGCCAGTAGTACAATATGCAGATGACACCACTCTTATTTGCGCCACCTCCACACTACATGAACTTCAATTCTTAACCCAGAACTACTTCACCCTCGTAGAAACATGTTTCACCAATATCAAACTTCTTCTCAATCCCCAAAAAAAAAACAAACTTATTATATTTGGCCCAGGAAAACCACCATCCCTAAGTGATAGCTTCTCTATCAAATCCAAAGACAACACTCAAATCAGCCCTACCACACACACAAAACTGCTAACAACAATTTTAAATTCAACATCCACATTGCTCAAACCATCAAGAAGGTTAACAAAAAGCGTGACTCCTTTATAGGAATAAAAACGTTATGACTAATAACACCAAAGCAACCATTGCAAGGACCCATCTCCTATCCATCTTCTTATATGCCTCTCCCATCTTAACTAATCTCTGGCAAACCAACCTAAATAAAATGGAATCTTGTTACAACAAAATCACTAAATTTGCTACAGAATCCCCTTATAGGTCCCATCACTGTCTGTCACTTAAGCAGATCAACTGGTTGGAGCTACCTCATATGCTACTACTCAACCAACTGTCTACTGCTCACAAACTCTACTACTTTCCCAACCTAACCACTGCACTACAGGAACTCATACAACCACACATCCCCACTAGAACTCTTAGATCCAGCAACCAAAACCTCATAAAAGTCATCAAGCACAGAAATGATGTTGGAAAATCTTTTTTGCCAGCACCATTGCCAAAAAATGGAACACCCTACCAAGCCATACAACCTCTACCACCTCCAGTACTCAGTTTAAAAAACTCCTGAAAAAACATTTTCAGAAAAATTGGCTATGCTCATGCCATTCACCAGGCTAACCCTTAAAAAGGTAACTCCTCAGTACCCCAACTACTCTCAGACAGTCTGTTTCATGAATACGTAATACTGCCTCTTTTTAGGTCTTTTGAGTAGATGTCTTTTGATACTCTATAGCTCAATGTTTGACTTTTGTATGAACTTCTCCATCCAGGAAAATCCTCAACTCCTACCTCAGAAAAACTATGTGATAAAAACCCAGATGAAGTAGCTAACACTTTTAATACCTTCTTTACCAACACTATACAATCCTTAGCTAACCAACTACCGGCTACCAGCTCCCCTAAAACAGATACCATCCAAAAGTCTGAACCCTCCTTCAAATTACAACCTGTCTCAACTGCCTATATACGTTCCTTACTGAAGAAGCTAAAACCAACCACTCTCTCTGCAGACCTTCTCCCAGCTGAATATTTACAAAAAGCTGCAGATGTCATAGCTTACCCCATCACGATACTAATCAATCGTACCATAGTAGAATCCACAATCCCCTCAATATGGAAAATATCCTATGTAATTCCACTCCATAAAGGTAGCCCATCCACAGAACTATCAAATTATAGGCCCATAGCCATATTGTCACCATTGGCCAAAATCATGGAAAAGTGTATACACAAACAACTTCTTTACTATCTTATCCAGAACAATCTACTAAACAGTTCTCAACATGGTTTCAGACCCCACCATAGTACAACCACTGCCCTCCTCTCTTTTACTGATACAATTAACCAAAACCGGAATAAGAAAAAAATATCATCAGCTCTCTTTCTGGACCTATCAAAGGCCTTTGACATGGTTAACCATCAACTACTTCATGACACTCTAAAAAATCTCCATTTAGACAACCAAACCCTGGAGTGGTTTCATGCCTATCTCTCTAATAGGCAACAAGCTGTACTCTGGCAGAATAAGCTCTCCAGCCTCCTACCTAATACCATAGGGGTTCCTCAAGGTTCTATACTGGGACCTCTTCTCTTTTCAGTTTTCATAAATGACCTTTACAAAGCCATCCATGACGCCACCTGTATTCAATACGCAGATGACTCGATATTAGTTTGTTCTGATGCATCTCCAGTTAACCTATCACTCAAAACACAATCCTGTTTCCTGGCAGTTGAGAACTGGCTATCAGGGCGTCAACTGATTCTGAACCCAAATAAAACCAAATTATTACTATTCCACCCCACCCACAAGACCACACCCGCATCCTTTTCTATACAATCCAAAAATGGAACAATTATCTCCCCCGACTCCTATACTAAACTATTAGGAGTTACCATTGATAATAAACTTAGATTTGATATTCATATCAATCAGACTATCAAAACCGTCAATAAAAAACTTGGGTCACTATATCGAATTAAATCCTTTCTAACTCCAATTGCAAAAATGTCCGTAGCCCGCTCACATCTTCTCTCTACCCTCCTATATGCCTCCCCCATGCTTACTAATCTTAACAAATCTGACCTTAATAAACTATCATGTTGTTATAATAATATTGTCAGATTTGCAATCGGCATGCCCTACAGGACCCATCACTATATTAACCTACAAAACCTTGGTTGGATAGAATTTCCAAACCTTCTTCAGCAAAGCCAGCTTATAGAGGCATTTAAAATACTCAAACAACCCGACAACACTCCCGCACTGAAAAATTTAATCAAACCTTACAACAATCTCAATAGTCTACGCTCTTCAAACAAGCTACTAGTACAAACAGTCAAATCCAGCAACGCAGGGGGTGATACACTCTTTGCCAATGCCATCGGAAAAATATGGAACTCCCTTCCTCCCAGCCTCACCAGTATTACCTCCCTATGCCAATTCAAAAAAAGGCTAAATCACCATTTCAAGTCACACTGGCTTTGCCAATGCTCAAACCCAGATTAACTCTTCCTCAGCTAGCAAATTTCTTTCTTTTTCAGGTCTAACCAAATAATTATCCTATGGACCTTTCTCTCAACTGGCCCACCCCAGATTTTCCTTGTGAATCTTTTTAATGTTGTTCTTAATTGAAAATCTTTTAAACTATGCTAAACGGACAGCCTAGAAAGAGAAAAAGTATGTCGCAGCCTGTGTCTCTTATTCACAATTGTTTTTATAAAATAAATACTTAATGGTGTCTCCTCTTCTGTTTAATTTAACAAAGGAAAAAATATGTACTCTATGTAACATGTATGTAATTTCCTGACTATGTGGAGCTTTTCTCCCCGGGCCTCCGCTGAAAATGGACATGTATCCAGACGGACCATCCCGGTCAACAAATGTAAAATAAATAAATAAATAAATAAAATAAGCTGTTAATTTAATGTATTCCATACTGTATGTATCATCTCCTTATGTGTATGCAGTGAAAGCTCTCATAACATGAAACGAATGTTGGACTTTCCCAGTTAACAAATGTAAAATAAAATAAAATAAATAAAGATGATGGTCAAAGTTTAGATTATTGTCTGTGTGTGTGTCCCTAAGTCCCTTACTACTGGGTCAGCTCTAAGGGTGTGTTGTCAATATGATAGTTACCAGGGGTAGATACTTCCTGAAGGATACTGTTATGCATTTCTTGGCATTTAGTTTTATTCCATGGCTCTGACACTAGTTCTTTGTCTGTGTCAGCCCTTCCTGGAGAACATTTGCGCCAGTGTGGGATTCAATGACAGCTCCTAA
Source organism: Protopterus annectens (assembly GCF_019279795.1). Lineage (NCBI taxonomy): Eukaryota > Metazoa > Chordata > Ceratodontiformes > Protopteridae > Protopterus > Protopterus annectens. Next base: position 346,988,902 of record NC_056725.1, on the reverse strand, counting down.
ATTGAAATCATCTGCAAATTTATTCAGCCAGAGACTATTGGCATTGGCCTTGACTTCAGAGAAGTAAATGCCAAAAAGAAGTGGCCCAAGGACAGATCTGTGAGGGACTGCACTTGTTACTGGCCTATTTGTAGAGGTGGACTCCCCAATTCTAACTTCCTGGGTCCTGTCTGTGAGTCAGTTGGCCATCCACTGGGTGACATATGGGTTTGTACCTAACATCCTGAGTTTTTCAACAATGCCTGAGTGCGTATTGCGTCAAATGACTTTAGACAGGTCAAGGTAGGCAGTATGAACCATTTCGCCCTCATTCATTGCTTTGGTGACCTTCTCAAAGAAATTCACAAGGTTGAGTAGGTGTGACCTGCCCTTGGTGAAACCAGACTGGGTTGAGTCCAGTGTCTCGAGGTTTACTATATGATTATTGATCATTTCCATGGCTTTGCATACAAGACTAGTGAGACTTATGGGTCTGTAGTTTCCAGGGTCTGTAGATGTTCCACCTTTTGTGCAGAGGGATAACTGTTGCCTTTCTCCATTCATGAGGCCTGAAGCCTGTTTGGAGGCTACAGTTAAATAGTAATTTACAGTGGCCCTGATAGGTCATGTCTCATGCTATTTAGAAGACATCCTGGAATATTGTCTGGGCCCATTGATGCAGTGTTCTTGGCTTTAGAGAGAGCATTAGGGACCTGTTCCCTAGTGATAGCAGGGGAACTGATATTTGATGGTATTTCCCGAGGGAAGGTTGAGGGGGAAAGACGAGTAAAGGAAGAGGTGAATTTGTTGGCCAGTAGGTTTGCTATATCTTCTGGCTCAGTATAGGTGGCTACATTTACAATGAGCTCTGCACACAATTGTGTATTGCTTTTGAGGTTGCGGACATAGGTAAATAATGCCTTATGGTTGTCCTTGGCCTGGGAGGCCCAATTTACCTCAAATTTGGCTTTGGTAGACTTTATTTGTCCTGTGAGTTGTTTGTTTAGTTTGATGAGAGTGATTTTATCCTTCTGGGTGCTGCACCTCCTAATTTTTGCCATGATTTTCTTCCTTCTGATTTTGTGATTCCACCACAGTGGCTTATTTTTTTGAGTTAGTTCTGTACTTTCTCCTGGCGGGTACAGCTGCCTCTATGCAGCTATTAACATGCTTTCATAGAGTTTTTGTGAACAGTTCTGCATAGGCAGCAGTATTCTCAGAGTTTTTGGGGCTTGAAATTTTGCCAGGTTATCAGTTAATAGCAGTAAGTTAGCCTTAGAGTAGTTCCTGAATATTCTAGGTTTAACTGGAGGTCCAGTCTTATTTTTACTTCAAAGGAGACCATTTTGTGGACTGACTTTACTGGGGAGGACATTACACTAAGGGGTATGCAGCACTCTCCCATATTAGTGAGGACCAAATCCAGCATGGTTGCACCCCAGGTTATTGTATTGACAGTCTGGTCCAGGGAGTTTGTGTTTACAAAATCCAGGAATCTCTGTCCCTGTGCATTTGGAGTTGTATAGTATTCCCAGTTAATAGTGGGGTAATTAAAGTCACCCATAAATATGATATTGGGTTGGATGGTGAGTGTTTCCAATAAGTTTAAATGCATGGTATGGGTTTACTGAGTTATAGAGGGGGACCTATAGTTTGCAAGGAATGGTACTGGATTTTGCCTACAGTGATTTGAACATGGAGTAGCTCAAGTGCATTGTACTGTTTGACCATCCTTGAGGTATATATATTTTTGATGTAAATTAAGACACGTTCACCTTTAGCCCCTGTTTGTGTAGTAGCTGGTCTAAATGTGTGGAAAGCATTATAACCTTGTACTGTCAGTGTGCTCACTGTGGCTTTGAAACGTGTTAGTCACTGCACAGACATCGGCATTTTCTGGGGAGAAGAGAGCTTCTATAGAATGGAGTTCTTTGTTTAGACTCCTAGCATTGAGCAGTAATCGTTTAGATTTTCTTGGTTATAATTTGCTATGTTGGAAGTATTTTGGTCTGGCATTGCCTAAAAAAAGGCTGTATGGGGGAGGACAACATTATAGCTAATATTCAAAAGCCTAGAGGGGAAAGGTGCAGTCCATCCCTGGCAAAGCAGTGTGGTCTTCTGACTATCTCCTTCCATGCTGACAAATATTGCACCCCCATAGAATGACACCAGAAAGTAAGCCAGTTATTAAAGTCGGTTATCTTTTGTTCGTACTGTGGCATCATCCTCAGAGAAGGTAAAATGCTGCTCAGTGCTAGGCTCATACCAGCCTGGGATGCATATTCTGAGAGCTTTATGATGTCAGTCTTCATATAGTTTTGGGAGGTACGTCTCAAGTCAGTTACACCCACATGGACTATGATTAAGTCATACTGGTATTTGTTGTCCAATTACCTGAGAGCATGTGTAATGTGGTGGATCCTAACCCCGATAAGCAACTAACCGTTACTTTCTCCTTACTCAGCCTGGTAAGAGGACATCAGTGTGTCTCACATTGGATTGTGTGATGGCTTGCCTTATGAGCTTAGAAGTAGAGACTGCATGAGATTTGGCTGTATGTGTTGATGTGGGTGCTGTTTTGAAAGAGTCCATTTGGGTTGCTGAGGGTATTTATTATGTGTACTTCATCTAGGAGGACTTTGGGGTTTAGGAAGGTTACATTTAAATACCTCAGCATATGTGACTCTATATGTCTGCTTTGAATTGTGTTTGATTGGTATAGCATGTGTACTACTGACAACCTTATTGACATTAGGAGTGTACTTTTATGTGAGAGCATTGCCTCCAGTGATATTGTGTAAATACATCTCTCACATACCATTTTAGTTTGTTTGAGAATTAACTGGTTGTCAGTAAACATTAGGCAAGTCCTACATTGCCTCAGGATGCCCATATTCACCAAGCTGGTAACAGAGATAGTGGGAAAGTTCATATCCATGCCATCAGTCCCTTTTTTATTGATTAGACAGTTGGAGAAAGAATATAAAGCAATGCCAGGAGTATCCGGTTTGCATCTCTAGGGACAGTGCTTGTTACTGCAAATTAGTTGTCCTGCGTGCAACTAGGTATTGGTGAAACTTCAGTCATGTTTTTAGAGGAAAGAAGTCACTCAAGTTGTCTGTGTCTATTTAGGGCACTGCCAAACACTTGAGGGAAAACTAGCAATACAGATAGTTAGAAGTTAGAAATAAATCAAGCAGTACTTACTGAAAACAAATAATTAGCTTGTCAAGAATGATGAAAAGAGGGGAGTTGCATAAATTGCTACTGCCTGGCTGCTACTAGTGCTGGTCTCACCACAGCACGGTACACCATCCCCATCAACCAAATGACAGACTCTCATCAATAACTTTCAAAAGCATATGTACACAATGTACTTATTTCACAGTAAAACTGCCCTCGATTCTGGAGGTTCATTTTGGCTATTTTTTTACCACTTACATCCATCTGCAACATTTTCTATAATTCTGAAATCAAATGTTTTCCAGCCATAGTCATGCATCTTACCAGCACTATGCATTTTACAAGGTGGGGACATTTATCCTTGAGTAGCAGCCTTCCTTTCAAGCCAGCCACTGTCATCTTCAGCACCTCAAAGTCCAGAAGCCATCAGAAAGGCAAAAATACTTCCTTTACTTCTTCCCAATTTAGCAGCGTGTTCTCTACAATGAGCAGGTGCCATAATTTTAGTTTAATATGGTGTAAACCCAAACCATAGGCCAGAGCTTGTAACCTACTAGCCTTCTGGGCTGCCCCATGGGAACAATTTCTTCTTTTTAGTCTTTCATCTCATTTGTATGAAATAGTTTACATAAGGTTAGCCTTAATGTAGCCAACATCGGTTGTCCCAGTACTAGAGTCACTGCCCCCAGGATAGTTTCAGACTATTAAAATATTTTAGAACTATTTGAAACACAATACTAAGCACAACACCCCATCAACAGCAGTAGCAGTGCTATTCTTCAGTGCCCTGACAGCTCTTCTCTGCTTAGACATTTAAATTTTACATTACATTAAGCAGTACCTCTGCCTTACAATTTTTTTTACTTGATCTTTTGTGCCTCTGTTTTAATACTGTTCATCTTGTTTCCCACCGCCTCCCCTCACTTATGTTCTACCTTTCTTTTAGTCTGACTAGTGTTTCCACTGATCTGCTTTTCAAAATATCCTTAGAAATTATCCTGTATTTACCTATGTTCACCCTCTTTCGTTTTCTTCTGAGGTCTCTTTCTTCCTTGAGCAGCATGTAAAGTTTGCTACCTTCTTTGGTTATAGAGTTTAACATTGATAGAATCTGCCCATATCTAATCTACTGGCTAGTACCCCAGTGGAGCTCTCTTTGGATCTGTTGGTATGCTTTGAATGCCCCCACCCCCCAACACACACATACACCAGACATACCTGATATTTCTCTCTAGTTTTCCTAATAAATGGGGTAGGTATAATACTGAACAGACAAGATGACCAAATAGGAGAGGATCCCGTACTCGATTCCTCTCCTCTCAATATAGTCTTGTCTGATGTCCTGGGAGATATTAATGGGCGAGCAGCTCCCAACTTTAGAATCATACAAAAAATCACAAGGTTTAGAGATAGTGTTTCTATAGGGACATGAAGAGCACCTTTGCAGCTACTTTTAATTCTGCAGTTAAGGATACTGAGTAATTACACTTATTCTGGGTAACACTGGGTGATGCATTGTGTTTTCCTCACTGTATTAAGCAAAATGGCACCAATGTACAAAGCGCTTGTTGAAGTCATGAATCTACCATGGATCACACTCAAAATGAAGTCATGAATGACAAAAACTGATCATCTGCAGGTTGTCTTCTGAACATGTCAAGTGGGATCTTTTCCAGTACATTTCAAGCTGACATAGAACTGAGTGAACTGTGTTATCCTGCTAATAAAAACGCCTGCTAGTTTGATCTACAGTCGCAGTTTGCTAATGCTCTATGTATGTTTTGTAAAAGCATTGATCAGCAGTTACAATCTGATCATAGACCAATGCCCTCACCCTTTGCTCACCTTTAACAACAGGGAAATTGTCCTTCATTTTGTCAAGCACTAGTGTAAGTCTGAGGAATAAATAACATTACTTCAGATCACCTGCTCATCACATTCTAACTATCTTTACTTTCTAGACATATCTGTTAACTTGTGTACAAATGTTTGAATAAAATAAAACTGAGTTTATTTCTAACAATCTTCACCTGAAATTCCTAAAAATCTCACCCATTTTAATACAGTGCCTGTTTGCATACTTCTAAATCACCCTGTTAAAGAAAGAAGGGCATTTTCCTTTCATCTGGATACAGGCTGTCACTTTATCTCTTCATTGTGATGAGCAACTATCAGCCCATTGCCTTGTTGTTACATTTGTTTAAACTATTGGAGATTTCTATGCTTACTAACAATATATCGCAAACTTCAATGTCATTTCATATTTCCCACATAGTCTTAACCAGACCTTGGCATGGGTATAGACCAATTAGACATATTAGAATTCATTTATTTTGTTGTAACGTGTTCACTCTCTCTTAAGCATTTAACACAAGGTGAGATGACAGCCTCTCTCTTTTCATGCCTGTGGATGTCAGACTTCCACAAGGATGTGTGCCTGGCCTCTGTTACTCTTCACAGTTTTCATAAATCAGGTGATAAGTCACTGGAAAACTGAAAAACACATTCAGTACACACACACTTGTGTTATTGTTATAATAGGTAATACCGCTGATTTTATTAGCAGTAATGATAGTATAGATTCCAGTCCTTGCAGACAAGGCGTACTACTTTATGGTTGCATCATGTTGTTCTCTTCAGGCACTATTAAACATCTGTGCAGGACCATCTGATCTTGTAACTCAGACTAAATTAAGTCTCAGTATTATTTCAATAGACTGCGTTTGCAGTTCAGCGAGCGAGCTCAACAAAATGTATAGTTGTATCCTTGGCAACCATTTCATATTTGATCTACATGTGATTAATATTATCAGCACCAGATGGAAGGTTGGCAGATTATATGAGGTCCAACCATCCCTTGTAGATAAAACTAGGCTTTCCACTGAGAATTCATACCTGCTACCAATTTATTTGCACTCCATCCACTTTTTTACTTGTTTTTTCTCATACAATTAACATAGTAACATTGGGCAAGTATATAACAGAAGTGCTTGATCTGCCATTGGCCTCCGTGACAACAGCACCTGGCATGGTCCTTCCGTGAATAACCTGACATTGGTTAGAGTTTGATTATTACCTGTATTACTAGAGCTCGATTTTGCTCAGGTAGTCAGAATTGTTCTTTCCTGTCTGATACCATTAAATGGTGGCATAATCTTCATAAGCTCAGGGTGTTAGTTGGGAGGCAAGTCTGTCTGCCTCAACCAAGAACAAATTGGCTGTTGCTAGGTATTATGTTATCACATGGGGAAATATTGAAATTAAGTCCTTTATAGCCTGTGGTACACCTCCAAAAATACATATTCAACGACAGCTTTAAAAAAATTATCTGCAAAGTAATTAGAACTGTAATTGTAGTGCAACTTGAATTATTGCATTTAGGATTGGCATTTTACTGCCATTATTTTATATGGTGCATGCTACTTAAAATTTACTTTACCTTTTTATTTCTTAAGAACTATTGCTGCTCACTGTCTCTGCATTGCCATTTCACTTTATTTTTATATGTAGCTTTCTTTGAGTGCGTCATTTAGTATAGATCTTCCATACTGATTTTGGTACAATGATTATTTGTAAATGTACACTGTTACGTCTTATATTAGTGTCTCTAAGCCTTTGAAATGTATTATATCAGTTTACTACATGATTAATTTGTTCTTGTATGCTGCTGTCTGTATATAATATTTTATTTGTATAATCATACTTTGTATGTTTTCATTTTATTTGTGATATACCGTAGTTTTTGAGTGTTTCTAATAAGTTCATAGGTTCATAGGTAGGTACTAGTCTATTGGCCCAAGGGCCTATGTAAGCCTAGCCAACAAGGTTCCCTGGCTTACGCCACCCAAGCAAGTTATTTTCCTGTGCCACTGTCAAGCAGAGACACAGAAGTGATCCTCGGGATGTAGTTCCTATTTCCCATCCACTCATCAAGATTTTTCTTGAAGAGTGCTAATGAAGAACTTTGCCTGGCATAGATGGGTAGCCTGTTCCAGAGTATGGGAAGTCTCTGGGAGAGGAATCTATCCCTCCAGCATGTCCTGTTTATTGTGGTGACAAGGTTTAGGTCCCTAAGGCATGTAGCTCGGAGGGATTGGAATTTGTTTAGGTGTAGCATGTCCAACAGCTCTGGGTTTGACATAGCTTTATATGTTAGGCAGAGATCACCTCAGAGTAGGCGATATGCTACGGAGTAAAGCTGGAGTTTTTTGAGGCTGTCAGTGTAGGGCATTTGTTTGAGGCCAGTAATCCTCTTTGTGAGGTATTTCTGTAGCCTTTCCAGCTGCTGCAGATGTCTTGTGAGGTACATTCCGAAAGGGGCATTGTACTCTATAATGGGTCTAATGAGTGTCGAGTAGAGGGGAACAATGACCTCTTTTTATCTGGATGAGAACCTTTTTATGATGAGGTGTGCCACATAGAAGGACTTCCTGACTACTGTGGCGATGTGACTATCAAAGGAGAGACTACTGTCCACCTGGGTCCCAAGGTCTTTTATCACGCATTCGGTGTTAAGTAGATTGCTGGCTATGTGGTAGTTCATGGGTACAGAGTTTTTACCAAAGGTGATGACACTGCACTTTTTGACATTGAGCTTGAGGCCATGGCTCTGACACCAGGCATCTGTCTCAGCGAGGCCCTTCTGTAGGATGTCCACATCATTTGGGGACTTGACTATGGCTTCTAGTTTGCAGTCACCTGCGAACTTTGTTAGCTAGAGGCCTTCTGTGTTAGCCTGTGCTTCACAGAAGTAGATACCAAACAGGAGAGGTCCCAGGATGGAACCCTGTGGTACTCCACTTGTCACTGCTTTGAGGTCAGATTTGGAGTCTGCAACTTTTACAGTGTGGGTTAGGTCAGTGAGCCAGTTGGCAACCCATCTTGTGATGTAGGGATTTATACCTAGTTTAGTCAGTTTAGCTATAATTCCAGAATGGGGGATGGTGTTGAAAGCCTTGGCGAGGTCAAGATAGGCTGTGTGAACCACCTTACCCTCATCTACGGCTTTGGTGACTGCCTCAAAGAATTCGATCAGGTTCAGGAGATATGAGCTGCCTTTCACAAATCGGAATTGGGTGGGATCCAGAGTTTGGAGGTTACCAATATCTTTGTTTATGAGTTCCATGATGATACGTTCCATGGCCTTGCAGACCAGGCTCATCAGGCTAATAGGTCGATAGTTCCCAGGATCAGTGGTGGCTCCCCCTTTGTGGAGCAGGATAACTGTTGCTGTGCGACTTTCAGTGGGCACAAAGCCTGATGCGAGGCTATTCTTGAACATGGTGCTTAAGTGGGGAGCCAGTTCGTTCTGAAGTTCATGTAAAACGCAGCCTGGGAAGTTGTCCGGTCCCATGGATGCTGTGTTTTTGGCTTTAGAGAGTGCAGCTTTTACCTGTGTAGCTGTGATTACAGGGACTCTGCATTCTTCCTGTATAGATATGGGCCCTTTAGGGGGTGAGAGGGGGGTAAAGTTAGCACTGAACCTATCTGCCAGGATGTTGGCAATATCAGTTGGTTCTGTAATTTTCTTGCCTTTGTGCTGTAACTCAGAGCAGATCTGGGTGTTGCCATCAAGATTCTTGACATAGCTATAGAATGCTTTGTGGTTGTCCTTGGAATTAGTGGCAATTTTGTTTTCGTAACTAGCTTTGGAGGATCATATAACAGATCTCAGCTTCTTGCTGAGGCTGACCAGGGAGCTCCTCCATTCATGGGATTTTACTCTCTTTTGCAACAGTTTCTTCCTTCTGTTGTACAGTTTGTTTATGGCAGGGGACCACCAGATTGGCTTCCTTTTTTTGGAGGATAGCGTCTTGGTTCTGTTTGGGATAGCACGATCCATGCACTCATGTAAGTGCTTATAGAGTGCATTTGTGTAGGATTCAGCAGTCGTAACTGTATTGTCCATCTGCATGGGTGTCATGAAGTTCACCACTTCTGTCTTAAAAAGCATGAAGTTGGCTTTGGAGAAATTTTTTACAGTGGTTTCCTTAATGGGGGGGGGGGGGGTGTGGATATCAAGGGTGATTAGCTTATGGTCAGATCGGACCAACGAGGAGATGACTTCGGGTGTGGCACACCGGTCACTCATGTTGGTAATGACTAGGTCTAGGATATTGTTACCCCTGGTGGGGGTGTGGATAATTTGATCCAGGGCATTGGAATTTATGAATTCCCGAAAGCGTTGAGCGAAGGAGTTGGTACATGTGTAGTTTTCCCAGTTAATGGTGGGGTAGTTGAAGTCGCCCATTATTAGGGTGTTTGGTTGGACCCTAATATTTTCCAGTACATCAAGAAAAGAGGAGTGAGAATCCTGGGGCATGGTGGGGGATCTGTAGCAAGCTACAATTTGGATTGCAGTTTTGCCCAGAGTTAGTTGCACTTGGATAACCTCAGATGCATTTGACCAACTAGCCTGGAGATGTGGATATCCTTAATGAATATGGACACACCTCTGCCTTTGGTGTTTCGGTCCAGGTTACATGGCCGAAAAGTGTGTTATGAGTTATTGCCTGGTAGTGCAGGGGTGCTCTCTGGAGCCTTGAACCAGGTCTCAGTCACTGCACAGATATCGATGTTCTCCATTTTAAGGAGTGCCTCGAGTGAGTGCATTTTGAGATTTAGACTTCTAGCATTGAGTAGCATCACCCTCAGTTTTTGCTTGCCTGTTCCTGTTATGGTGGTGAATTTGTTATTAGAACCTTGCCTAAAAAAGGCACTATAGGGGCAGCAAGAGCCTTAGCCAGTATCCGGAATCCCAGGGGCGACAGGTGCAGGTCATCTGTGGCAAAGCATCGTGGTCTGTCGACCATGTCATCCCAAACAGACAGATACTGGATTCCCTTAGAATGACACCAGAAGCTTAGCCAATTGTTGAAGTCCATCATTTTGTCTTTGTACGGCGGTATCATTCGGGGTGATGGCAGAATGCTACTCGGGGCTAGGGTCATAACTGCCTGGGCTACATGATCGGAGAGCTCTTCAATGTCTCTTTTCATGTAGTCCAGGGAGGTACATTTTAGGTCATTCACACCAACATGGACAATGAAAGAGTCATATTTGTACTTGTTGTGGAGTGACCTGAGTGCATGGGTTATGTGGCGGATCCTGGCACCCGACAGGCAGCTGACAGTAACTGTGATACTGTCTTGCATTATATTGGAGCTTTACTTCATAGAACTCAACTGAAAATGGAAATTCATGGTTAATATTTTTATTTTTATTTTTTATTTAACATTTAAATCATCAACTTCTATACTGGGGTGGAATTTTTCCTCAGGAAAAGTAGTGGCTAATATCTTCAGAAAAAAAAATCATAGGCCCGTCTGTAGAATCAAGGTTAATAGACCCTGAGAAGGGTAGGAGATATAATAGACATGTTATCTTTTTGCAATTAAAGGTAAACAATGCCCATCTCTCTTACTGGCTTAGGACATTTTTCTGGAGCTGGATTTGGAGTCGGCTACTTTTACAGTCTGGGTTCTGTTAGTAAGCCAGTTGGCAACCCATTGAGTGACATAGGGATTTATGCCCAGCTTAGTAAGTTTATCTATGATTCTAGAGTGAGGGATGGTGTCAAAGGCCTTGGCGAGGTCCAGATAGGCTGTGTGGACTGCCTTACCATTGTCTACAGCTCTGGAGACTGATTTGAAGAAGTCAGTCAGATTCAGAAGACAAGATCGGCCCTTCACAAACCCAAACTGGGTGGGGTCCATTGTTTGAAGGTTGCCAATGTCTTTATTTATAACTTCCATGATAATGCGTTCCATGCCCTTGCAGGTCAGGCTTGTCAGACTGATGGGACGGTAGTTCCCGGGATCCAAGGCAGATCCCCCCTTGTGGAGTGGGATAACTGTAGCTGTGCTCCACTCAGTGGGCATGAAGCCTGAGGTGAGGCTATAATTAAATATGGCACTTAGGTGAGGTGCCAGTTCATTTTGTAGTTCATGTAGTACACAGCCTGGAATGTCATCTGGTCCCATGGATGCTGTATTCTTAGCTTTGGAGAATGCGGTTTCTACCTGTGTGGCCATGATTACCAGAATTTGGCAATCTTTTGGTATTGAGATGGGCCCTTTAGGGGGTGTGAGGGGGGTGAATTTGGCACTAAATCGATCTGCCAGGATATTGGCAATATCCTTGGGATCAGTATATTTAATGCCATTCTGTTGTAGCTCAGAGCAGATCTGAGCATTGCCATTTAGATTCTTGACATAACTATAGAAGGCCTTGTGGTTGTCTTTGGAATCTTTAGCAATTTTATTTTCATAACTAGCTTTTGAGAATTTTATGAGGGATCTCAGCTTCTTACCGAGGCTGGTGAGGGAGTTTTTTGCATCCCGGGATTTTCCTCTTTTCTGCAACAGGTTCTTTCTTCTGTTGTATAGTTTGTTTATAGCAGGGCACCGCCAAATTGGCTTCCTTTTTTTGGAGAAGAGCATCTTGGTTCTATTTGGGATTGCACGATTCATGCACGAGTGGATATGCTCATACAGTGCTTTAGTGTAGGATTCTGCAGTCGAACTTTCAGATCCCGTCTGCATGGGTGTCGTGAAGTTTGTCACTTCTGACTTCAGTAGCATGAAGTTGGCTTTGGAGAAGTTTTTTAAGGAGGTTTCCTTACTGGGGAGTGGGGGTGGGATGTGCATGTCAAGGGTGATTTGCTTATGACCAAAACACAAAAAATGAAAAGTGGATTCAAGTGTAAAAAAGACTAAAAGTAGATGCACACACTTTTTGCAGAGGCTGGACCTGATTTCCTTCAAGTGTGTGATTTGCTTATGGTCAGACCTGACCAATGAGGGGGTGACCACTGGTGTGGAGCATCTATCTCCCATGTTGGTAATGACCAGGTCTAGGATATTGGAGCCCCTGGTGGGACAATGGATTAGTTGATCCAGAGCATTGGAATTTATGAATTCCAAGAACCGTTGGGAAAAGGAGCTGGTACCCGAGTAGTTTTCCCAGTTAATGGCAGGGTAGTTGAAATCACCCAGTATTAGGGTGTTTGGTTGTATCTTAATATTTTCCAGTATGTTTAGAAAGGTGTAGTGAGAATCTTGGGGCATGGTGGGGATCTGTAGCAAGCTACAATTTGGATTGCAGTCTTACCTAGTGTTAGTTGCACCTGGAGAATTTCAGATGCATTGTGTTGGGCAACTAGCCTGGAGGTGTGAATATCCTTGGTGAATATGGACACTCCTCCATCTTTAGTGTTTCGATCTTGGTTTTGTGGCCGAAAAGTGTGGTAAGAGTTGTAGCATGGTATTGCAAGGGTACTCTCTGGAGCCTTGAACCAGGTCTCAGTTACTGCACATATATTGATGTTCTCCATTTTTAGGAGTGCCTCGAGAGAGTGCATTTTGAAGTTTAGACTTCTAGCATTGAGTGCATTACCTTCAGATTTTGCATGCTTGTATCTGTTACGGTGGTGTTTTTATCCTTTGAACCTTGCCTAAAAAAGGCACTATAGGGGTGGCAAGAGCTTTAGCAAGCAACCTGAATCACAGGGGTGACAGGTGCAGACCATCTCTGGCAAAGCATCGTGGTTTGTCAGTCATGTCTTCCCAAGCAGACAGATACTGGATCCCCTTTGAATGACACCAGAAGCTTAGCCAATTGTTGAATTCAATCATTTTGTCCTTATACTGTGGTATCATTCTAGGCAAAGGCAGGATGCTACTCAGGGCTAGGGTCATACCTGCCTGGTCCACATTATCCAAGAGCTCTTCCATGTCTCTTTTCATGTAGTCCAGGGAGGTACATCTCAAGTCATTCTCTCCAGCATGGACAATGACAGAGTCGTATTTGTACTTGTTGTGGAGTGACTTGAGTGCATGTGTTATGTGGTGGATCCTAGCACCCGACAGGCAGCTGACTGTAAATTTCTCTTTGTTCAGCCTGGTGAGTGGGACATCAGTGTGCCTGACTATAGAGTCACCTATGACTAAAGTGTTGGGTACATTGTCTTGCCTTAGGGGCTGTTGTTGGGTGGCACACTGGTGTTGTGAGCTATGTATCACTTTGGTACTGACTGGTGTTTGTTTGCGTTTCAGCTTCGGAGGTCCTTGTTGCTTGGGAAGGTTAATGTTCAGGGCCTCCGCTTATGTGGGTTTAGTGTTGCTATGTGTGGGTGTTGATGGTGTGGGTTTTGAAGGGCTATGAGTTGCTTGAGGTGTAGTGCAGGTGTTAACCATCTCCTCTTGACTGTCTAGCACAATCTTGGCTGGAGAGAGCTTTGCTTCCAGTTTGGCTATGTAAGTGCATCTCTCGCAAGTTGTAGTGTTGGGTGGTAGGAGGAGAGGATTGTCTGTGTACATGAGGCAGTTGCCGCATTGCCCCAGTATGCCCAGATTCACCAGGTGGGCAGGAGAAATCACTGGAAGCTGACCCTTGGACATGCCTGTTTAGGTGCTTTTTTTGTAAAGTTTAAGAGCTGTTTTCCCTTACCTTTGCAAGGTACTTTGCAATTATAGGCTGTTTAGTGCCTACGATTAATTTCTCCTTATTGACAAGGAGAGTTGAGTGCTTGTATCAGTTTCAGGCTTCCTAGTGATTTCCAGCAGGTTCTAGAGCAAATGCTAGTCACAGGGGTTCAGATTTTAGTGCTTCTACTGAGAAACCAGCTAGTTCTAAGGGAAAACTTGAAGACCAGACTTTCTGGCACCTGGAATAGTTTAACTGTAGCCTCACAGTGCTGCACGATGCAAAACATGTGCAAACACACGTGTTTTTAAGCCAGAAAGTTGAAAGGGATAGAAATCAGCCCAAAAAGGCTAATAAAATTACAATTTCACAGCTGGAAACCACTCCTTTAGCGTTAGATAGGCAGTACAATGCTCACCACTCCCACTGGTAAGCAGTAGGACTTCCCTCTACCACAGCAAAGTTTGGATAGTTCTGAACACAGAAAATAAAGTCTTGAAACCAGCAAAGCCTGGGATCTGGACTTGCTAGGAAAGGTGGGAAACGAGCAAACAAGATAGTATTTTTTTGTTGAAACAGGCTAGCTAGGAGTTTGTGCAGAATGACACAAAATACACTAAACCGACCAATATCACCAACATCCTGGCAGACAGGCTCAGCGCAGACTTCACCCCCCTCTCACCCCCAAGAGGGCCCATAACCATACCAGAAGAAAGTAGAGTCCCTGAAATCACAGACACTCAGGTTAAAACAGCCCTCTCCAAAGCCAAAAACACAGCATGAATGGGACCGGATGCGTCCTACACGAGCTCAAAGATGAACTAACCCCTCACCTAAACACACTGTTCAAACTAAGCCTCTCCACAGGCTATGTACCTATAGAGTGGCGCACAGCAGCGGTTATTCTGCTCCACCAAGGTGGAGCCACAACAGACCCTGGGAACTATCGCCCTGTAAGCCTGACTAGCTTGGTCTGCAAGGCTATGGAGTGCATCATCATGGAACTCATTAACAGAGACATTGGGAACCTCCAAACACTGGACCCTACCCAGTTCAGCTTTGTTAAGGGCAGTTCATGCCTCCTAAACCTGGTGGACTTCTTTGTGACAGTTACCATGGCTCTAGATGAGGGAAAGGTGGTACACACAACCTACCTAGACCTCACAAAGGCCTTCAACACCATTCCCCATTCTGGTATTATAGACAAGCTCACCAGCCTGAACATAAACCCCTACGTCACAAGATGGGTTTCCAACTGGCTCACAGACAGAACCCAAATGGTGAGAGTTGTGGGAGCTAGGTCCAACTCTAAATCGGTTACAAGTGGAGTTCCCCAGGGCTCAGTCCTAGGACCCCTCCTGTTTGGCATATACGTCTCAGAGGTACAGGCAAGCACAAGAGGACTATGGCTGACCAAGTTCGCAGACGACTGCAAACTAGGGGCTATAATTGACTCTCTGGCTGACACAGACATCCTCCAAAAGGGTCTCACTGAGATGGATACCTGGTGTCAAAATCATGGCCTCAAGCTAAATGCCAAAAAATGCATAGTCACCCCCTTTGGAAAAAACAAAGTACCCACAAACTACCACATAGGTGGTAGTCCCCTAAATATAGAAGATGTAATAAGGGATCTGGAGACCCAAGTAGATAGCAATCTCACCTTTCATAATCACATTGCCAAAGTGGTTAGAAAATCCTTCTACGTGGTCCACCTAATCACAAAAGGGTTCGCATCCAGATCAAAAGAGGTCATTGTGACCTTCTACTCATCACTCATCAGACCCATCATAGAGTACAAAGCCTCATTTGATATGTACCTTAAAAGACACCTGCAACAGCTGGAAAGACCACAGAAGTACCTCACCAAGAGGATCACTGGCCTCAAACAGATTCCCTATGCAGCTCGACTGAAGAAATTACAGCTGTACTCGGTTGCATACCGCCTGCTCAGAGGTGATCTCTGCCTGACATACAAGGCCATGTCCAACCCAGAATTGATGGACATGCTACACCTAAAGAAAACCTTATCCCCGTGAGCCACACGTTCTAGGGATCTAAACCTCACCACAACAATAAATAGGATGTGCTGGAGGGATAGATTCCTGTCCCAGAGACTTCCAATGCTTTGGAACAAGATCCCAATCTACGTTAGGCAGAACTCCTCGCTAACACTCTTCAAAAGAAATCTTGACGAGTGGATGGGAAACAGAAAGTTTACCTTGGGGATCACTTCAGTGGCAATGCTGGACCGAGGCACAGGGAACTAATCTAAGGGGGTGGTGAAAGCCAACACATTCTGGCTAGACTTATAAATGTCTTCAGGCAGATAGCCTAGTACCTACCTATGAACCTATAATACAGTAAATAAATACAGAAAAGGCTAACACACTTGAGTGTGTAGTCCTAAACAGTAAATGCAATGAAAACTATACAAAATTAGCAATTTAAAACTTTTTAAATGAAGCAAGGCATTATTTTGTCTTAACAAAAGCTCATAACATGTTATGGTCCACCTGCCTGCAGCCAGCCCTTGGGAAGTCTTGCTCATTTTTATTTATTTATTTTGATAGTCTGACAGGATATATGTCCATTTTCAGCAGAGGCCCGGGGAGAAAATCTCCAGATAACATAGAACATAACAGATATGAGTCAAACATATTCCCTCTAGTAGGTACTCTCAATATACACAGTGTGTAATAGTATACAAAAACAACAGGTTGCAGCAAGCTATTATGAGCAAGAGCTGCGTACAATATTAATTTAAATAAGGCATTGAATAAGTAGTTGCTAATCAGGGTTAGTACAGGGACAAAGCCAGTGCTCTTTAAAATACTGTTTGAGGCTTTCTTTGAAGAGACTTAAAGAAGCTTCAAGGGTAAGGTTAGATGGAAGTGAATTCCAAGTTTTACCAACTACGTTGGCAAACAGTAGTCAGTACTAAAAGTTGACAATCATCTTAGCTTTTGTGTACAAATAAATGGCAGCAATTTCTACATAAAACAAGTAATTATCCCTGCTATAAAAAGGCATTTTAACAAATCAGCTAAGTTCATTGAAACATATAGTCCATATCTGATAATGCTCAGCCTGAAAAAGAAAACATTAAAATACGACAGTAAATGAACATAGTTATTAAAAAGCAGGTTTTGCTTTTTGAAATCTGCTGCCTGAATAGCATGACAGCAAATGGTTGTGACATATGCTAGCTAAAGAGTTGTAGAAATTTATCATAATACACAAAAGCAAAATCAGCAATGGGTAACAGGATATACTGATATGAAATCCGTGTAAGCCCACTATACTGTATAAAAATGCCATGCTGGCTCTGGCAGTCAGTGTGAAGTCAAAGCACTTAACATTAAAGTAGAATCACATCAGGTGTGTTACCCAAGACAGGAAAAAGTTGCTGCTCCACAGTGGATTCTTATTTTCACCTTTCTTATAGTGGGTCTAGTTCTGTTTACATACCAGCCTGTATCCTGCTTGATTCTCAGGGTTCATCAACCATATTGGCAGAATATACTCCTAGAAAGAGTCACCATGTACCTCCTTTCATCACTTCAGTCAGTCCAGTTATATGGAGACTACCTCTCTCTTCTGTGGACCATCCAACTTGGACTGTAACTGGATCTCCAAAGCCTTGTGGAACCTCTGTGAACAACTAGTATACCATCCTTCTTCACTGTTTCGTCCAATGGCTTCTCTCTGTTTGTCTATCTGCCTATTTTTTCTCTTTTCTTCTGGCTGTGGGAACATGAAATATTTTCACTAACATCAACATCCAGGACTCAGTTTATGCTTTAGTTAGTATCCATGAGTAACTTTTCTGACCCTCTTGTACCATGCTTAGGGTCACAGACACTAGGATCTTCATTAGGAAACAGGGGCTAGCCAAAAGGATTTGTCTCTTGACATCCTTTAATCTCACCATTTGAGTTATGTAGGCTACTTAGAGGACCCAATTGCATTGTCCTTAAAGGTCTCTTGGATCTGTTTAATGCAGTTCACCTCCAAACATGTTTTTAAAAATAGTCTATGCAAACTTTAGATTCATCAGGAATCATACTTTCTCTCTGCTCACTCGGATTTTAAGATCATCAAGCCTGTTCTCTTGATTTATTCTTCTATGTGATTATTAATAATTTCACCCTGATACTGGATAGAGAGCCTCACAATGATCTTGATCTGCTAATCAGTTCAGCAGTCATTTCTTGGTGATGAAGCCAAATCTGCAAACCTTTTGTCTTTCTGTGGTTGATGCCTCTAGGGTTTCCACCATTAACTTCAGAAAAAACTGGGACATATTAATTTTTGACCCATAGTCTTTGGGAAGTAGGGCAAGCCCCTTTAATTATCTCATTCCTGTGTACTTTGACAAAGTCTAGAAATGTATCTAAGAATTAAACTTAGTTCACAAAGAGATGAAACCAGCTTTCCATGTTTGGCTCCCAGGAGATTCATCTTTAGCAACTATTATAAACATAATTAATGGATCCAAGGCAGTAATTTCTTGGAAAGGCAATGGAATATGTCTTTTATTAATTTAGAACTAAGATGGAGTCATCCAATCATTTTTGAAACCCAGAGAGGATCAGCTGAAGATTAGATTTTTTCTTCCTGTATTTAAAAAGCTTTGTAGAATAGTAACTCATTAGCATACTGTCCAAGTTCTGCAATGGCACATTTAAATGACATCTCATTAACATAGTAGTAAAAAAGATGGGACCAAGACCGGGCCTTGCAGTACACCAGCAGTTAGTGGGAAGAAAGATAGTGAAGTGTTGGCCACCGTGCTACTTGGACTCTTTTTGAAATAACTGGAGAGCAGTTAGAGTGTTAAAGAAGTCAAATAACAACTGCCAAGGGTTGAAGGAGGTTGGAACGCATCAAAAGTATGAACATCTTGCATGACGTATGAAGCAGGACTCGCAATTATTTGGCTTAACAGAGTTTGTCTCAGATGAAGTGTGTAAATGTTAGGAGGTCAGGTTCAGTGCTCTGGACAGGCTGAAAGTTATGCTGAGCAGATGACAGGATATGATGTTGAGGAAATGTTGCAGAAGTTGATCTTGGATACACTTTATGTAATATTTTAGAAAGTGATGATTGTATTATTAGGTGATAGTTGCAAAAGAAGCAAGACATTCTGACTATATCTTCTGAAATAACCATGACAGAGTTCTGTAATGATGCAATTAGTGTTTCTGGACAGAACATATAATTAGGATACAAAAAGGAAGAAATCAGTTGCATTTGTAAATATCTTTTCAGGTGTTCAGGAAGGAGCATGTCAGCATGAAATGTTGAGGGTCTGAGTTTTTTGAGGAGATTTTGAATAAAAGGAGGTGTGGCTGGCACATATTACAGCAGCAACCTCAGTACCTTTGTATTTTCAAATAATGCAATATCTTTATCAAAGGATTTTGTAGTCTTTACTAGATGTGTGAAATCAGGCTTCTGACATATATGGTATATAAACCTTATTGTTTTCCAACACGCCATGGAGTAAGGTTACTTTAATGCAGATACTATATACTACAATTTTAAGGCCATTGGAGATTAATCGGGCTGTGCCTGCAGTTGGTCAGCTTTGATCAGTGCACTACTGCAGTAACAAATATTTGTATGCAATATATATATATATATATATATATATATATATATATATATATATATATATATATATGTGTGTGTGTGTGTGTGTGTGTGTGTTTGTATGTGTGTGTATTGGTTCATAGGTTCATAGGTTTATACTAGGCTATCTGCCCTAAGGCATTTATAAGCCTAGCCCAAATTTTTGTGGCTTACGCCACCCCTTATATGAAAAAATACTGTGCCCATTAGTTTGTTGTGCCTCTGTCCAGCAGTGACACAGAGATGATTCCCGGATAAACCTACGATCTCCCATCCACAGGTCAAGATTTCTCTTGAACAGAGCCAGCGAGGTGCTCTGCCTCACATGGACCGGGATTTTATTCCACAGCATAGGGAGTCTCTGAGTGATAAATCTATCCCTCCAGCACATCCTATTTATATCCGTGCTAAGGTTTAAGTCGCTTGCTCTAGTGGTTTTGGTGGATTTGGATTTTTTGAGGTGGAGCATGTCCATTAATTTCGGGTTGGACATGGCCTTGTATGTCAGGCACATGTCACCTCTGAGCAGACGGTATGCAACTGAATAGAGCTGGAGTTTCTTCAATCTGGCAGCATATGACAGATTTTGGAGTCCCTTTATCCTTTTGGTGAGGAACTTTTGGGGTCTCTCCAATTGCTGCAGATGTCGGGTGAGATACATCCCGAATGGGCATTGTACTCGATCATTGGTCTGATAAGTGAAGAGTACAGGGGAACAATGACCTCACTAGATCTGGATGTGAATCCCTTCATGATCAGGTGGGCAATGTAGAAGGTCTTTCTAACCACTTTAGCAACATGAGTGTCAAAAGAAAGGCCACTGTCAACCTGGGTCCCCAGGTCTCTGATAACCTCTTCTGTGCTTAGTGGATTGCCACCTATATGGTAGCTTGGGGTTACCTTGTTTTTCCCAAAGGGTATGACTATACATTTTTGGCGTTTAACTTCAGGCCATGGCTCTGGCACCAGCTATCTGTTTCCGTGAGTCCCTTCTGAAGGATATCCGTGTCCGATGCACTTTCCACTATGGCGCCCAGTTTGCAGTCGTCTGCAAACTTTGTCAGCCAAAGTCCTCCCATGTTGGCCTGTACTTCTGAGAAGTAGATGCCGAACAATAGGGGGCCAAGGACCGAGCCCTGTGGGACACCACTTGTGACCGGCTTGGAGTCTGACATAGCGCCAGCAACTCTAACCCTGTGGGTACTGTCCTTAAGCCAGTTTGCAACCCATCTTGTGACATATGGGTTTACATTTAAGCTGGTAAGTTTTTCTACAATACCCGAGTGGGGTATTGTGTCGAAGGCCTTTGCAAGGTCAAGGTAGGCTGTATGGACTGCCTTTCCCTCATCAATGGCCTTGATGACTGTTTCGAAGAAGTCGACCAAGTTCAAAAGGCATGATCTGCCCTTGACGAAGCCAAACTGGGTCGGGTCCAATGTCTGCAAGTCCCCTATATCTTTGTTTATGAGCTCCATTATGATCCTCTCCATAGCTTTGCAGACTAGACTTGTTAAGCTTGTGGGGCGGTAATTACCAGGGTCCGTAGAGGCACCGCCTTTGTGGAGTGGGACCACAGTTGCTGTACGCCACTCCTTGGGCACGTATCCTGTGGTAAGGCTGAGATTAAACAGCTGCCTTATGTGCGGGTTTAATTCCTCATTTAGCTCGTGTAGCACACAGCCGGGGACACCATCCGGTCCCATTGATGCTGTGTTTTTAGCTTTAGAGAGAGCAGCTTTCACCTGCGCATTTGAGATGTCTGGGAGGCTACACTCTGCTGGGATAGTTATCTCTCCTTTAGGGGGGAAGAGGGGGTGAAGTTTGCACTGAACCTGTCTGCCAGTATGTTGGCAATGTCTGTGGGTTCAGTGATTTTTGTATCATTTTGGACAAATTCTGAGCATATCTGGGAGTTTCCACCCAGGTTCCTAACATAGCTGAAAAAGGCCTTATGATTGTCCTTTGAATCCATGGCAATTTTTCTCTCAAAATTGGCCTTAGTTGATTTTATGAGTGCTCGTATTTGTTTACTAATAATGATCAGGGGTGACTTCCCTTTTATGGATTTTGTTCTATCATGTAATAGCTTTCTCCTCTTATTGTAAAGTTTGTTAATGGCTGGGACAAAACAACTTCAAATGTAAAAGTCATGGGCAATCAGAATCGCCATATAGCTGAAACACCTGATGTTCATAAGGGTCATTTGCATATATCCCATGTGCCTCTGTTACATGAGGTTTGGGAGGTCACTCATTGGAAGTTCTAGCTTGGCTGGAGTTTTCATTTAGTTTTTTTTTCCCTGTGTGGTAAAGGAGTAGAGTAGACATAGTTCACTTACACTCCCATCAGTCATCTGCTGCTGGGTTCATTTTATCAAACTTGGGTCTCCAGCAAGAATGTCATCTCTTCTACCTTTAATAGTCAGAAAATGTCAGCATTGCTGTTATCTGTAAGAAAGAAACATTATATTTGGACAAGAAGACACAATTTAAAATTAGACATTTGAGGAATCAGGGGCTATACAAAACATTTTATCATTTAGAACTTCTGTCATGCATAAAGCAGCCTCTTACAAACATTTCAGATTCAGCAATTGTAATAGAATTCATGATGGCACAGGACAAACGTAATGACAGTCTTGTAGAAGCTGAATTGTAAACTGAGTAAAGGTTAGTTTTTAATGGCTACCTCTTCATGGAGCAGCTAATGGAATACCAAGTGACCACATATGTTGCTTACCTGCAGTCATTTTCCAAAATTATGCAATACAAAGGATGTCATTGCATAAGCGGTCATTAAAGAATTATTTTTCATCACAGTGACATCCAAAAATCAGACCTCTGTAAAGTAGCATGCAAGCCAGTTGATAGTACATGTCAGGCAGTGCTGTACATCATAAAACCATACACAGGCCTGCCACAGAGCAGAGTCACAATTCCACTGGCACACATGTACCACTCTCATAAATGTGCAAATCAGTGTAGCATACTGTGAACCAGGAAATGCATGGATTTGCAGGTAAGCAGGACCTCATTCTTGGACTTCCATGTATTATAACAGACTTGCACCTGTCACCATCCAATGTAGCCAAACTTTCTGGATACACATAATAATTGTTAACACTGGCAGACAGCAGGTATATTACTGTTCTATCATATTCCATTTAGGTAAGAAAAACAGTTGTGCTGTTGCACTTGAATCTTTGGGCATCACTGATGGCTGCATGGGGTTAGAGAAGATATTTTCAGTCTTGTAGCACCTCACATGCAGGAGTGGGAGAATGATCAGATGTATGGACCAGCGTTTTATGGATCACAGGTTAATGCTCTATTCAAGAAGACTGAGACATGTGCAGTTATATAAACAAACCTGAGACCTCTATACCTCCAAAATGAAGTTTATTGGAACAGCTGCATATTTATTTATTTATTTATTTATTTATATATATGAAGCATATTGAATCAGAATAATACCGAATCATAACACCACATGCTGTTGATGCCAGTATGTAACTCTAATGGTATAGAACCTACACAGAGATTGAATCCATCAGTCATCCTGTCACAGGCTGTTGTACCTGGACTGTCAGATCACCATGGTTCTTGCTTAAAGGCCATCTATTACTGTGACATTTCCAACATACTGGGTTACTTTTTTGCACTTGCAGACCTGATATTCTGATGATCTGCAGGTGTACATTATGTTATATGTTCCATATGTGTACATATAAGAACTGTAACATGGGAACATATATATACTGAGTACACATGATTAAGCCTTGCATCTTACACAGACATCACAGAAGTAGCCTGTTTTCTACCTTTGCTTGATTACTGGGACATAACATCACAATTCACTGCTAAACATATCTTGCTTGTGGAAAATGTTTTACATATTGTACTGTTGTGCTGTTAATGTACAGTACAGAACCCCCTTAAGTTGTGTGTATCAGAGTTGATGCTTTCATGCCATGTTTTTTTTTTCTTTTCAAGCTGTTTTGTTCTAGGTATTTTCTCCACTTTGCCTGCCTGGTAACTCTTCAGCCTCACACTAGCTGTAGGGAATTGTCAGATCTGTTTGGGTGAAAGCCATCCAGAGAGCCATCATTCAGGCAGAAGGTTGGATATTGTGCGTTTGCTCCAGCATGGAAGACAAGCTACTGATGTTGATTTGAATTGTTAATAAAGTATTAAAAAGTAAGGATTAGGGCCTGCCATCCTGTTTGAAACAAGATTTTTTTTTTTCTTCTGGTCCTATCCTCTCCACCTTTTCCAGTGACTGCTGTGCTAGGCTCCCATGTAGACATTCACTTCCATATACTTTCTTAACCAGGTAATCAGGCTCACTATATCTTCTTAACCAGGTAATCAGGCTCCCTTGTAGACATTCACTTCCATATACCTTCTTAACCAGGTAATCAGGCTCCCTTGTAGACATTCACTTCAATATACCTTCATAACCAGGTAATCAGACTCCATATACCTTCTTAACCAGGTAATCAGGCTCCCTTGTAGACATTCACTTCAATATACCTTCATAACCAGGTAATCAGACTCCATATACCTTCTTAACCAGGTAATCAGGCTCCCTTGTAGACATTCACTTCAATATACCTTCATAACCAGGTAATCAGACTCCATATACCTTTTTAACCAGGTAATCAGGCTCCCTTGTAGACATTCACTTCCATATACCTTCTTAATCAGGCTCCCTTGTAGACATTCACTTCCATATACATTCTTACCCTAGGTAGAGAGCAGTACTTAAACTCTCACATTCTGTGTTCATGTATGCAACAAGCACCTGTGGTTCAACCATCCAGTGTTACTTCTGCAGTGAGATGCATTCCAAGCCCACCCTGCAGGATAGCTAACTCAACATTGATTGTTTATTCCCACCATTCCTTGACTAGATCTTCCAACTTGTGAGACATCATCTGAGATGTAGCTAGGGTCACTGTGACAAAGAGATTTCTTTTGTTGTTTTGGCTGTTGGCAGCATTCTGTGATATGGTATGTCACAGTGTAGGTGACTGTTATATACTGCATAATTTCCTTACACATAGAAAGAAATAGTACTGCATGGGCATCCCACATCACCATGCACAGGATATCATGTAAGAATGAGTTTGTGGACAAAAAGCTGTACTGTGCATCTGTGTAATCTCCATACGAGTTGAACTTTTATAATCAGAAATGTGCAGTATTCAATGCGGTCTTTATTTTAGTGCTTTAAACCTAGGCAGTTTGCAGTAGTTGTATTCATGTTTTTGAGCCTTACTCCAGCATTCCTCTGATCTGAAGCAACACAGCATTGCTTTTCCTTGCACATATCGGGTACAAAAATTGCTTATTGGATCAGGATAGTTGCCATTCATTGTGATGATATGTAACACAGCTGGGATAATTACTTGCTTTAGCTACAATGCATGCAGTCCCTGCAATTACAATTCTGCTTCAGTGGTGTTTGTATATGTTGTATAATATGCACACAACACTTTGGAGTGACTGCAGTGCATAATTATTTGTACAGCCATTAGGTTTTGTATCTACAAAGATGTGCTTAGGGATAAGCAGGTCTTCACTGGCTCAGCAGAGCAGCTGGTAACATAGCTAGAATGGTATTTAGATGGACTTGCTTTCAACTCTAAGCTGAGACACTTAATTCTTTTTCACATGGCATGCTTTTGAATGTGTAAGATTATAGTCATTAGTGTCTTATGACCTACAGTCTGACTTCCAAGACAAAAAACTGGTGTACGTATAGCAGCAGTGACACTGCATTTTAGACTGTTAAAACTCCTCCCCAGAAATGCTCATTCAGTGTGCTGCAATTCTGTTTTAGGGCATATAGGCAAAGTCATTTGACACCTTTTGCAGCATAGTTTTCTCCTATACATTTTTCTTTACTGATCTATGTTTATGCATGGTGCGGGAGTGTATTCTAAAAGCTGTTTTTGTCTTGAGCGATGGAACAAACTGTATATTCTAGATTCCATGATGATTGATGTTTGGTGCTAGATACTATGATGTGTTGAATACCTATGGGGGAGGGGTAACAGCAAGATGTACCTTAATGTTACAGTTATTGAGATATTCAGGCTTATTTTCCGGTTGTACCATTACTTTTTATGCATACTGCATTTGCTCGTGATACGGGTCAGCCTCCAAGATCTAGAGCAACAGTACATTGAGGAAACTACTGCATTCACTTACTTATTCCTTTTTCCTGACGTATTCTGGTGCATTTGTTGCATCACAAGGTAGTTGAAGCTTGATATACAATGACACATTATTTGATTTTGGCCTGAGCACCTTTTGTGGCCATGCCTGACCAATTAGCAGCAAGTTATTTAGGCAGAGGACTAATAAACTTGTATGCATTTATTTAGCTGTTGATTATGTTCATGTCACTAGACCTGTGGAGACCTGAAGTAGAATTTGAATTGATTAAGCATAAATTAGACAGAGCACTAAGGACACCTCCAAATCTTCGTGAGTTGATCTCTTAGGTGATGTTTAATGATGGAGGAGGGTAGAGCGAACTCCAGTAAGTCGGTAGTGCTGCAAGCCATGGAGAAGGTGGAAGACATTCTTGATGACGTAGACCCCATGACCCCATGATTATGAGGAGCTGGTATATCATTACCTAGTCCCACTGCAAATAGGCTGATAGTCTGCAAAATACAGAGCTGGAATCTACGTTCACATACAGCTGTAGAAAATACTACAAATGATAATGGTGCTTCTTTTAATAAAAACTCAGTAAAGGGATTAAAAATCCTAGAGTTTTGAAAAATAATCTGCAACATGTGCATGGTGTATCAGAGCGATCACAATAACAATTTGGACTACAGAATCTGAATTTGAGATTATAAGGCAAAGTTGTAGCAAGGCAGCATGTTGCCCAGGAGAGCAAACTTGTTTGGCGAATTCTCAGTCTATAAGTGATTTTAGTCTTTTAATGACAGCCTGTAAAGTGTCACATGTTTTTTAATGTAGAAACAAGTTAGTTGCTGCATTATGTAACTTCCTAATGTCTCATTATTACCTTTGAAATAAAAAGAGCACTTTGACAATTTAGAGGCTGTCATCAAAAGTGAATGCAGTTGTTGTTTTTAATTGCAGCTGCAATCACTTTTAATGACAGCTTAGACAATGGGCTTACAGGACATCAGTACCCTTATTGGAGAATGAGCATTCTCCAGCAGGACATTAATGTGCAAGTAATGCCTACTGAAAAACGAGTCCGACGCTTCATGGCAGCATATCATAAACAGAACGGCTGCCATTATTTAACGCTCGCCAAGCAGTGCCTTTGCTGTTTTGCAAGTGTAAAATATATAAAAAAAAAGACAGCAAAAAGGTACGTGTGTGTGTGTGTGTGTGTGTTTATGTCTGTGTTTGAGTGCGTGCGTGTGCATGTCAGTGAAAGTGAGAGTGAGGGACCCATTATTTTACACTTGCTAAGCAGCATTTTTGCTGTTTAGCGAGTGTAAATTAAAAAAAGAAAAACATTAAAGTAAATCATGTGTGCGAGAGTGTATGCGAGTATGAGAGTAAGAGAGAGAGAGAGCGATCAGTCAAGCAAAACAGAAAAGTGTGTGTTTATGTTTCTGTCTGCATGTGTGCATGAAAACATGCATGAAAGCAGATAGGCTGTGTGTGTGTGTGTGTGTGTGTGTGTGTGTGTGTGTGTGTGTGTGTGTGTGTGTGTGTGTGAGCGAGAGAGTGATGTGTGAGTAAACATATGTATGTTCATAGGTTCATAGGTTCATAGGTTCATACTAGGCTATCTGCCCTGGGGCAATTATAAGCCTAGCCCGATTCTGTATGGCTTACGCCACCCCTTGATTTGAGTATACTGTGCCCTTTTTAAGGTTTAGTTTACTGTGCCTCTGTCTAATAGTGACACAGGAGTAATCCCTGGGACAAACCTACGATCCCCCATCCACTTATCGAGATTCTTCTTGAAGAGATTCAGTGAGGTGCTCTGCCTGTAAGCAGAGGAGACTGTGTGGGAGAGAGATTGAGAGAGAATGAGACTGAATGTGGGTATGAAAGCACCTGCAGACTGTGAGAGATTGATAAAGTGAGTGAGACTGGTCTTGTGTGAGTGAATGTGTGTATGAAAGCAGAGGAGACTGTGTGTGTGTATATGTATGTGTGTGTGAAAGCAGAAGAGACTATGTATATGTGTGTATGGGAGAGAGAATGGGCTGTATGTAAAATTGTTGTGTTTCACTTGCTTATTATTTTTTTTAAGAACTATATGTAAAATGCTTTCTCCAACACCATTAACATATACTACAGCAAGTTTGAAACATTAGGCGGAGGAACTATTTTACATTAAAAATATATATAAAAAAAATCTATTACTTATAAAAATAAATAAGCAAGTGAAGCACAGCAATTTTACAAAGAGCCTATTCTGTAAGCACGATAATGCCCTCCAGGGTGTGTGTTAATGTGTAATTAACACCCTTCCAGGGGTGTGGAGGCTGTCCGCCTGTGGCGTCGAGCCTCATAACACCCCTGGGTGGGCATTAATTGCACATTAACACACACCCTGGAGGGCATTATTACTTGCTTGTAAACTGTCAAAGAGTTCTTTTTTAAGTTGCACAGGATGATTGGTGATCCCTATATGTTGGCACCTGGGGCAGCTGCCTCTTTGACCCACCTTTGCTATGACAGTGACATAGGGCAGAATAAGCAAGCTGATGGTAGATGGAATCCACATGCTGTACATGTTTTGAGAAAGAGGAAAAACAAAGTTTGATGGACAGTTTCAGTAAAAGAATATGAACTGCATCAAGAGAAGTTCAACATTTATCAGATTTAAAGTCATTGGGAAAATATTCAACTAGACAGATTGTAAAACTTGATTGATAGACTCTGTGGATTTTATGCCCACATAAGTTGATGTACTGATTCATAATAATGGTGCATGTACTTTAAAAAATAATTTTACTGAAGTGCACACGCAAAAGCATGCATTATGTTTTACAAAATGTACAAAGAAGACAAGCATCATAGAAAAGAAGAAAATCACTAACAAAAAAATACAAATAGAATATTAACATAACCCTCCCCTGTCTCACCAGTAGACTTACTTCAGCATCAGGCCTCAGTGCAAACATCTATGAAGGTGACAGCTTTAAATGCAGCTCACCTTTGTGCAGCATTTGGTACTATGGACCTGAATCAGAGAGATTCATATAAGGTCTAAGCCTAGTGTACACCTTGCAGTGATCATTTCCCATTTAGATACAGACCTATCCAGCGCTGTACCATGAAGTGCTGTAACCTCCCAGCGTGTGCTCTCTGAGGCCTATTGCAAATGCCAATGAGGAATTCCAGGGGAGGAGCCAGTGCTAATTAGCCATGTGCTGCTCCCTCACGCCAGAGGTAAGCATTTATGCAGTTAAGTGATTCAGAGAATCGTTTGGCTGCATAAGTTATCTTGGTGAAAAGCTGGCATTCACCCATTGTTTCTATTTGGTAAGTGCCTGGAAGTTTAATAGAGAGGCAGTGGTATGTGGTGTGTGCGTGCGTGTGTGTGTGTGTGTGTGTGTGTGTGTGTGTGTGTGTGTGTGTGTGTGTGTGTGTGTGTGTGTGTGTGTGTGTGTGTGTGTGTGTGTGTGTGTGTGTGTGTGTGTGTGTGTATGTGTATGTGAAGGGATAATTGTGTCCATGACTGCGATTAAGTGAGAGGGGCTGTGTGTATGTATGCATGAGTGTGTGAATGTATATGTATGGGGAGGATGTTACCTCCACACTCCACCTGACTAATGAGTCGACCCTGCAATATTTTGGGGTGGGGAACTCTAGACTCCCAGAATACTATTTATATCATGTCCTAAAGGCACCTTAAAGATAATAGATCTGCACAAAAGATGTGGGGTGACAACTGGGATACTCTATATAGTCTGCCCTAAAGCACTTAATAAGTACACAAACTATGTATCCACGCCACTCCAACATGGATCTTTAGCTGTATGTTAGTCCTCTGCACCACCAGTGGCTGTTGATATATTGCCACACTTCTTTGGAACCAAAAAAAAAAAGCTAATGTAAAAGTGTGTGTGTGTGTGTGTGTGTGTGTGTGTGTGTGTGTGTGTGTGTGTGTGTGTGTATGGGGTTCTAACCCTGCACTCTTGACACACTGTATTTACCCTCTGATCTAATTAATGACTTAGTGTAACAGAGTATTTTTTATTTAATAAAAATAATAATAATAATTAATCAACTGTGATCAGTGCTCTAATCCAATTAAAAAATTAAAAATAAAAAGAAATAGGGGAATAAATAAATAAATGAGTATGAGACTCTAATGCCTTGCATTATTCAATTATTGCAATGGTATGTGAGTTATGTGGGACATGGTACATATAAGAGGAAAAATCAGGAGTGTTCTGTAAAATCAGGGACAGTTAAGAGGATGGGGTGTGTGTGTCTGTGTGTGTGTGGGGGGGGGGGAGTGGGACAAAGCCAGGAGGAACACTAGACAATGGCAGGGAGAACTTTTAAACTATTACTTGGACTAACTTAAAAAAGTTAATCAAGCAACATGTTTAAAACTCTAATATCAGGCATTATTGACTGACTGCATGGATACATGACGTATGAGGGCAGGATGAAAAGAAAAGCAAGATCTGAGAATGTTGATGGGCATGAAAGAGGTGTGCCTGTCTGTGTGCATGTTTGAACGCCCTGAATGTGTGTGAAAGAGTGAATGAGAGACATGCAAATTAGTGATGAGGTCTTTCCTTACTGAGGCTAACATGTTTCTGAATCACATTTTTTCACTTCTTGGAAAAATTCCCTTTGGGCTGGAGCTCTTATGACCAGCTATGGGGTTCTTTCTGAATCCCTGGGCTTGACATTAAAGGGGTGAGTGAACAGTGGTTCATAGGATTGTGAGATTGCAGAACAAAAAACATAAGTAGAGCTTGAAAGCTGGAGAATGCACTAAACAGACAAAAAAAAAAATCAAAGCTCTCTGCATACACTAGGAAGAGCTAAGATCCAAATAGAGCCAAATGCTGTTTGTGGGATTACCGTGTAGTTACATTTCACTTTGCACAGTTTCTTACTGCCCTTGTGGTGCATTTTGATTCAGTCAAAATCTATTTTCATATCATTATTCTTTTAGTAACTTTGCATATCGTCAACAGAAATTGAAAATTGTAAGTGAACAGCGGGAGATAAGACATTTTAATATGTAAGAGTTTATGCTCAAATGGAAGCGTTGTTAAAGATCATTTGTCTAAATGTTTGTTGAACTTACTGGACAGCTTTCTCTACTCCAAAGTGTACTGTTGAATCTGGGGCAGCCAGAACGGTAACTGGCAAAAGAGTAATCAGTCTGTTTTTTGTGAAGACGACATGAATTTTTCTGTGGAGCCAATGGAGGAAAACATGTAATGAGAAGTTGGAATGTAGTCATGTTGCGTGCGTAGCTAGGAATGTTTCTCTGGCAATATATATTCTTATTGTAAATAACCAGTACAATCTGGCATAAAGGGCTGGCAGAAATGTGTCATGAAAAGTTGTTATGACTGAGCCATCCAAAAAAAATTGCAAACCATTTATGTGCTTTATATGTTTTAAATTTGCATACTGTGTGTGTTTTTTTTTTTCAGCTATGTCTTGTGCTCTCTGCTTATTTCACTGTTGGGGGAATGAAGAAGGGTATACAAAATGACTGAACAAAGGTTTATGGGGCAGCAAATTTACAGTTCTTTGCAGCAACCACTGCAGCACTGCATAATGTTGATCATACATGTAAAAATGCAGCTCAGTGATGACTGTGCTTCAGAATAACACAGCTTTGCTTTGCCACTGTGGTGTGCTGTCACCTTCTTGTATTTGACAATTCATCAGTCACACATGCTGGCACTGATCTTTAGTTATGTTCTCCATCTGTACAGCTCTCCTTTACATGATTTCTTACCCCCCTCCCAAAGAGATATTTGGGAATTGCTCTCAGCCGGGTTGCACCTACTCGTATAATCTTGGGGACTAAGTCTGCAACCAAATTAAGTACTATATCCAGAGAATCTGTCTGCAAGGTTTTCCACCACATGGTAATCTAACATTGTATGGCAGATGCTGTGATTCAGAACCAGTCCCTTTCAATGTGTTTTGTGTCTAACTCCTGTTGGCACCGAAATGCATCTGAGGTTGTTGAAGATGATACTTCAGGAATGCGTTCATAACAACATCAAAGTGTGTCCATTGCTAGGTGGCAGGAGCCTGCAACCATATGAGATGACTGTAATCATTCTCTCGATGCCAACATCCTCACTAGTTTGTTTGAACCGTTATGCTCATATGATATAAATGCTTTAGTGTTCACTACCATGTGCTATACATATGTGCATCACGTTGAACGTCATATGGTCAAGATCATATGATTGAATTGCCAGAATGTTGAAGCTTATGAATGGAGATTGCGTTATAGTATGGCTCAGAGAATTTACCTTTTTCTCACTGTAGTGCGATGTCAGAGTTAGTATACATATATATATATATATATATATATATATATATATATATATATATATATATATATATATACACACACACACACACACACACACACACAGGAGCTCCCCCACCTGCAAAAACATAGATTCTTGTTGTTTATGGTTGTTTGACGTTCTACCAATTCGATCATATGGTCTTGACCATATGACTTTGACATTGTGGTATTTTGATGTTATCACAAAGATCCATATTTATATATCTTTGGTAAAGATTACGTGAAAGAAGATTAGAGAGATAAAGTACTTACACACTAATTTAGTAGTTTAAGGAATACTAAATAAATAATAACCATTTCATGTTAGAAATTGAATTTCAAATCCAATGAAGCACAATTATCATTTGAATTATGCAGTTATTTGTATACTTCACTTCTTAGTATTATGTAAGGCATTACTTACTTATATAATCCATTCTCCTAAGACCTCTTTTTAACTTTATGATAAATTGCTCGCCCCAAGATTTAATTTCTTATCCTTCCTCTGTTTCCCTCTCAAGATGTGTGTCATTATTTATAAAACTATAGTTTCTTTAAATATCTAGGGGTTTAGACTGATCCTACTATTTTAGGAAACTAGTAAGACTACCTACAAGTAGATATTAGAAAGTTGTAAAGCCTTCCTAAATAAATGGGAGACTCTTGAACTGGATCACACCTAAAATGTTTAGTGAATGCAGATGCATATATTGGCCTTAGCTTTGCATGCACTTCAGGTTTTACCCATGGACCTCTCTGAATTCTTTATTTAGTTATTATTAATTTTATTTGTTGGTTGGTGAAGTCCAACTGGGCATGAAACCCCATTTTACTGGATGCCTGGGGAGAAAAGCTCCAGAGAAATAATTAGAAAAAAAATATGGAAATACAGTGCAAGTCCGAGGAGTACAATAGAAGTTTTAGTTGGGAATTCAAAGAGTAACTGAAATGTATGGACTTGGATTACCTGTTCTAGAGTTACATTACTAGCCATCCACTTTTGACAGCTTTATTTCTGTCAAATGAAAGCACAGATATCTACATGGAAAGAATAAATACCACAGTTAGCTGACTGTAGTAAGGAACTGGTGAGAGTTTCTTTTCAGACTTGTTTGGCTGTCAAGTCCAGTTGTGCCAGTTCATAGAAAATATTATTGTGAATTTACTGTTATAGCTTTATAAATACTTAACACTTGCATTCCATGACTAACTTAGGAATCCAAGAGTAGATGAATGAGTTATTCCTCTCAGGTTATCAGACTGACTGGGGTAGAAAACATGATGATTTGAGGGTTGATTGAAAACTTAAATACCAGCCAAGTATTGGGAACAGAAGCTTCAGCAGAATGAGATCAATGTACAGCCAAGTTCATTCCTGCCCAAGAGGTTCAGCTAAATTGGGAGGTACTATAACCAGGATTTAATGACCAAATTAGATAGTAGAAGAGTAATAAAAGCTCAAGAACTGCTGACCTGAATATATACAGCAGAGAGTTGATTATCCAAACTAATTGGGACCTAGGGTAGTTTGGATAATCAAACATACATTGAACCGGATAAAAAAATTTTAAAATCTTGTTTTTTCTGCACACAGGGAATACACTTTTCAACCATTCAGCAATTCCCATAGACAATAAAGAATATCTTCCACACATGTGAAGGCTACAATGTCAACAAACATGCAGAAGCAAATATGTATAATGTTTACATATTCAAACTTTATGATTCTTCCTACCCGAAAACTTTGGAAGGCTGTGTTCAGATAATTGATGTTTCTGATAATCAATGTTCAGATAATCGACTCTCAACTGTAAAAGGAAAAAAATACTCGTGAGTAAGATTTATAACCAAGTAATGCATACTAAGACAAGGGCATGTCATGGCAGCAGTTGTTAGATGTCATGACTGATCCAGATAAGTGGGCACAACTTTGTTTGCTACACAGATAAGCAATGAAGTCAGGATTGTTAAGATTATTTTGCTGAAACTGTTTACAAAATTGCTTCTATATGCCATCTAGACAGCATTAAGCTTGTAGTAGTTCATCAGAAGACTTCTGGAGATGGAGATCATGAGACAGATGTACATGTTTTTTTTTTTTTGATAATACAGATCATAAATTAAAGAGAGGTATTCATGGCCCTTTAAATCACTTATGGCCACAGAGTATACAATTGTCTGTATTATTTTTCTTGTGATACGCTGACTGTAAAAGATGTAATCAACATGAGGCAGTGTTACTGCTTGTGATAGTATTTATAGTAAAATAAAAAGCATCCATCACTAAAATGGAAGATAAGTCAAGAACCAATCATAAAAGATGTTCCTTCTATAATGCAAGAGAGTTATAACATGGAAGATGCTTTCATGGCAGGTAATTACTGCTGGAGATTCCTAAATCATTGGTTACCAAGACGTATGTATAATAAGGAGATACTGTAAACAGAAGGGACAGTACATATACCTTCATCTGGAGTAATTGTAATTCATAGGATCTGGACACTCCCCTTTTATGTGTTCTTGTGTACGTTTGTGATGTAGCCAAGATGGCTTAAAGTAAAAGTGCATTGAGCAGGATTACTCAAGGCTTAATTATATTAGTTGGTTAGCTGAACCTTTTCCGTATGGCCAGGTAAGGGGAACATTACCTAATCTGAGTATCATTACTGTTTTATAATGTGAGCTGTAAAATAAAGTTTAAATATTATATGGATGAAATAATTCTATCCAATCTGGTTAAGGGTGTCAATTTTTACAAATTCGACTCCATACCAATTTATTGTGTTACTGTGGCCATGTTCCATTTGCATGGGAAGGCATAGTACATATTTTGTTAATTTATGAATAATGAACGCATAACTATCCCAGCAAGGATGTATTACAATAGCTGAAGTCTGAAGGCCAGTGTCATTGTACCTATGTATGATCAAGCCTGTATATTATTGTAAGAGACATTATTTGAGGTATGAAAACCTAATGGCTTCTGGTCTCAACTGAACCTATGGCTCATAGGTAGGTGCTAGGCTATCTGCCCGAGGGCATTTATAAGCCTAGCCAGAGTGTGTCGGCTTTCGCTGCCCCATTGATTAATTAACTGATCCTCTGTCAAGCAGAGCCAATGAAGTGATCCCAGGGGTGTATTTTCTGTTACCCATCTACTCGTCAAGGTTTCTTTTGAAGAGTGTTAATGAGGCGCTCTGCCTAATGTAGTTTGGAATTTTGTTCCAAAGCATGGGGAGTCTCTGTGACAGGAATCTATCCCTCCAGCATGTTCTATTTATGGTTGTGGTGAGGTTTAGCTCACTAGAGTGAGTGGCTCACAGTGACTTGGATTTCTTTAGGTGGAGCATGTCCATCAAGTCCGAGTTGGACATGGCTTTGTAAGTCAGGCAGATATCACCTCTGAGTAAGCGATATGCCACTGAGTACAGCCAGAGTTTTTTCATTTGGGCTGCATAGGACATATGTTTGAGGCCAGTAATCCTCTTGGTGAGGTACTTTTGTGGACTTTCCAGCTGTTGGAGGTGTCTTGTGAGGTACATCCCAAATGGGGCATTGTACTCTATGATGGGTCTGATGAGTGATGATTAAAGCGGCACTCTAACCTCTTTGTTTCTAGATGCGAACCCTTTAGTAATTAAATGGACCACATAGAAGAATTTCCTAACTACTTTGACAATAGGATTGTCAGAAGAGAGATTACTAACTACGTGGGTCCCCAGATCTCTTATTACCTATTCTGTATTAAGGGGGCTGCCACCTATGTGGTAATTCATGGGTGTTTTTTTTTCCCAAATGGGATGACTATGCATTTTTTGGCATTTAGCTTGAGGCCATGACTTTGACACCAGGTATCTGTCTCAGTAAGGCCCTTTTGGAGGATGTCCATGTCAGCTGGAGAGTCAGTTATGGCTCCCAGTTTGCAGTCATCGGCGAGCTTGGTTAGCCATTGCCCTCCTGTGTTTGCCTGTACTTCTGAGAAGTATATGCCGAACAGTAGGGATCCCAGGACCACGGCACTTGTGACTGTATAGAGTCGGACCTGGAGCCCACTATTCTTACCATGTGAGCTCTGTCTGTAAGCCACTTGGCAACCCATCTCATGAAATAGGGGTTTATGTTCAGGCTGGTGA
Source organism: Protopterus annectens (assembly GCF_019279795.1). NCBI lineage: Eukaryota > Metazoa > Chordata > Ceratodontiformes > Protopteridae > Protopterus > Protopterus annectens. The sequence continues at coordinate 346,953,017 of NC_056725.1, read as the reverse complement.
GTTTTTCTGTAATACCTGAGTGGGGAATGGTGTCGAAAGCCTTGGCGAGGTCAAGGTAGGCTGTGTGAACCATATTTCCCTCGTCTATGGCCTTAGTGACTGTCTAGAAGAAGTCAACCAGGTTTAGTAGGCATGCTCTGCCCTTAACAAAGCTGAACTGGGTCAGGTCAAGTATTTGGAGGTTCCCAATGTCTTTGTTAATGAGTTCCATGATGATGCACTCCATAGCCTTGCAAACCAGGCTAGTCAGGCTTATAGGGCGATAGTTACCAGGGTCAGTTGTGGCCCCTCCTTTGTGGAGAGGAATAACTGTTGCTGTGCGCCATTCTATGGGCACGTAGCCTGTGGAGAGGCTGAGGATGAACAGTGTGTTTAGGTGGGGGGTTAGTTTGTTCAGTAGTTTGTGCAAGACACAGCCTGGGACTCCATCTGGCCTGATTGAGGCTGTGTTTATGGCTTTTGAAAGGGCTGTTTTCACCTGTGCGTCTGTGATTTCCAGGACACTACACTTTTCTGGTATTGTTGTGAGCCCTTTTGGGGCTGAGAGGGGAGTGAAGTTTGCACTGAATCTGTCTGCCAGGATGTTGGCAATATCACTAGGTTCAGTATATTTTGTGCTATTTTGCACTAGTTCAGTGCATATCTGCGAGTTGCTACTTAGATAGTTAACATAGCGAAAGAAGGCTTTGTAGTTATTTTTTGAATCCTTGGCTATTTTTTTTTCAAAGTTAGCCTTGGATGATTTTATGAGGGACCTTAGTTTTTTACTGATACTGATCAGGGATGTCTTTCCTTCTTGGGATTTGCTTTTTTTCTGAACTAGTTTCCTCCTTCTATTGTATAGCCTGTTTATGGCAGGGGCCCACCAAACTGGTTTCCTTCTCTTAGAGGAGTGAGTCTTGGTTTTGCTAGGGATGGCACGATCCATGCACCCTTGTAGGTGCTCATAGAGTGCATTTGTAAAGGTTTCTGCATCTTGGGCAGCGTTATCCTTTAGCATGGGGGCTGTGAAACTTACCATTACAGCCCTTGTGACGTCTACAGGCATTTCTGCAGTTACCACCTACTGCTCCTCTAGACGTCAAATATTTTCTGTTCGTATTTGCATTAATACTTCCAAATCCATGCTACACACAACATATTAGAATATTGTATTTTGAAGCATATATGATGGCAAACACAATTGTATTGATATATGACCTCTGTCAATAAGTATTTGTTAGAACTGTAAGGTGATAATGTAATTTTTTTAAAGGCTGAAGCCACACCCACTGGGAGTTAAAGGTACACACTCAAAAGAGCTCTACTGGGGGTAATGAGGTGAAGTTTGCTTTAGAAAAGTTTTTTACTGTGGTTTCCTTAGTTGGGGTGGTGGTGGGGTGTGGACATCCAGAGTGATTAGTTTATGGTCTGATCTAACCAGTGGCGGGTTGACCTCTGGTGTGGAACACCTGTCACCCATGTTAGTGATGACCAGGTCTAATATATTTTCACCTCTGGTAGGGGAGTTTACCAGCTGATCCAGGGCATTGGAGTTGATGAATTCCAGAAAGCGTTGGGCCTGGGAGTTTGTACTCGAGTACTTTTCCCAGTTAATGGTAGGGTAATTGAAGTTGCCCGATATCAGGGTGTTCAGTAGGACCTTCATGTTTTCCAGTGTCTCCAGAAAGGTGGACTGGTGGTCCTGGGTCATGGAGGGTGATCTGTAGCAGGTCACAATTTGCACTGCAGATTTGCCCAATGTTAGTTGCACATGGATGATCTCAGAGGTATCATGTTGCACCACTAACCTGGAGGTGTAGGTATCCTTGATGAATATGGATACACCCCCTCCTTTTGTGTTTCGGTCCGTGTTCTGTGGCCGAAATGTGTGGTATGAGTTGTAGCCTGCTAGTGCTGGGGTGCTCTCTGGAGCCTTGAACCAGGTTTCACTTACTGCACAGATGTCGACATTCTCCATACTGAGGAGTGCTTTGAGCGTGTGCATTTTGAGATTTAAACTCCTGGCATTGACTAGCATAACCCTCAGTTTTTTGTTAATTGTGCTGTTTATGGAGGTGAGTTTGACTTTTGAGACTTGCCTAAAAAAGGCAATATGGGGGCAGCAAGCGCCTTGGCCAGTATTCGAAAGCCTAGGGGTGATAGGTGCAAGCTGTCTTTTGCAAAGCAACACGGCTTGTCGAGCATGTCGTCCCAGGCTGACAGACACTGGATCCCCTTTGAATGACACCAGAAGCTTAGCCAATTGTTGAAATTGATCATTTTTTCTTTATACTGAGGTATCATTCTTGGTGAGGGCAGGATGCTACTCAGGGTCATGGTCATACCAGCCTGGATTACATGATCATAGAGCTCTTCCATATCTCTTTTCATGTAGTCCAGGGAGGTACGTCTCAAGTAATTCACAAGAACATGAACAATGACAGTGTCATATTTGTACTAGTTCTGGAGTGACCTGAGTGCTTCTGTAATGTGGCGGATTCTGGCTCCCAACAGGCAACTAACAGTAACCTTCTGCTTGTCCAGCCTAGTGAGTGGGATGTCAGTGTGCCTGACTTTAGAGTCACCTATTACTAGTGTGTTGGGTATGTTATTTTGCCTTAAGGGCTGTGATTGTGCAGCACACTGATTTTGTGTTTTATGTGTTGTCTGGTTTGTGACAGGAGGTGCAGGTTGTTTGGGTGTCTGCTTTGGAGGTCTCTGATACTTTTGCAGGTTTTTATTTAGAGCCTCCGACTATGATTTTGTGTATTTATGTGTATTTTTTGCCAGTGCTGTTTTAGATTGTCTGTGTGTGGCTGGAGGTGTGATGCAAGTGTTATCCTTCTCCACTTGATCTTCTGTTCCAGTCTTGGGTGAAGACAGCTTAGCCTCCAGTTTGGCTGTATAATTGCATCTCTTGCATATGTTAGTGTTTTGTGGTAGGAGGAGAGGGTTGTCTGTGTACATGAGGCAGTTGTAACATTGCCTCAGGATACCTAGATTCACCAGCTGGACTGGAGAGTACACCTGAAATTGACTTTGAAATGTATAATTCTCTGTAATCAATGCAAAATTCCAGTATGTGCTGTAGTTGTTAAAAGGATATACATATCTATAGGTACTCACATGCATGTGCACACTAACAAACACATATACATATATGTATCCGTAATGACACACTTCAGACAGTTCCAATATTAGTAGGGGCAATGGGTTACATAAGAAGAATTTACAGTGGTATTTAGATACGTTACCGATGCATGCAACTCTGTATGAATTGCAGAAGGAGCCAATTCCTGGCACGCTGCGGGTGTTGCGAAGTGCACTTTTGGCTAACATCAAAGACTGACACAATACTCATTTTGTGAACCTTAATCATACTTTGACTTAGGAATGGGGTTCATTCCTATCATGGTATTAGGAACCCAAAAGACTTGGAGAAATTAAACTGTCAGATACACTTCTTTCAATCTTAGACATACATTGGTGGTGGTATCCTGCATTTTATTTTATGGCTTTAAGCAGATCGTGTGAGCTGTTTAATGTGACTCACAAATGTGACATTATTACTTCTCAGGTATTGGCCAAAATGTCTTTGGTATCCAGGTTTGTGATTTCAGTCAGTGTACTGAATCATATTTCATGCTAGATGTGCTGATTTCAGTATGTTAAACACGTTGGTCCAGATTCAATATGACCTACTCTAAGTGTACAATGTTGGGTTGGGACGGTGGCCTAATGGTTAAGGTGTTTGCCTTACAAACACAAGGTGTGGGGTTCGAGTCTCACAAGGGATAATTGGCTAGGCTTAAAATGGCTCGCAAGAGCAGTTAGCTTAGTACTAATCTATGAACCTATGAACCTAGGAGTGAACAGACAACACAGACATAACTCACACCTTCTTCCTCCTAATTTTAGTTTTCCTACTCATATTCTTGCAGCTTTAAATATTGACAGGGATTCATAAAGGTTACCACAAAGTGTAGACTACATGTACACTTAGTGTAATTTTTCTGAGTGACTAGAAAGCACAAAAAATGTGATAAGAATTTTATTGAATACATATCGTGTGCACTTAATGGACACAGTGTAGGCTTTATTGAATCTGGCCCATTGTCTCCTTAAGAGGAGAAGATATTTTTTGAAACAATATGATACAATAAATAACATGACTAGCTTAAGGAGTCACATGCTGTGCGAGTCAGGATTGATGGGAATTGAACCACTACTTCTAGCTTTTAAGGTCTTGCTTTACTGATTATGTTGTAATTCATAAAACATATTTATCATTCTTCCTGAGATGGGATCAAAATGTTGTTTGTAGATAGTAGACATAAAAGAAATTTGAAGGATAAAGTATAGTATAAACACACTTAGACTCATAACCGTGACACATTTACAATTTTTGTTCTCCAAGTATTCATTATAGTCATTTTTACTGTGCTTTAGAGTGTGACGGTTGTCATTTCCCTGATACCAGAACCATGATTTTCCTGTTCCCAAAAATATCTTACTTCAGTAAAGCAGGTAAACTTTCATCTATTATCTGTTCAGGTTTACCCAGTAGAAACAATAATTTTAAACTAAATCAATTAACAAAACTGTTAAAAACAGACTTTACTGAAACGTAGTAGCACATGCTGTTGCCCTCCATCTTGTCTGGGCTGTTTTCTCAGCTGTTTATCATTCTGTTTATTGGCACATCTCATCAGTGAAGAACCTGTGTTTACAGTGGTTCTGTAATCTGAAGTACATACAAAATAAAATGTATGTTACCGTTTGATCATACCTTGTTGCTGTAATACAATAGTGTAATGAGTACCCTGCTGCCTGATTTAAACATTTCATTGCAGCATGTATCTTTGTGCTTGTGGCTTAAAGACAAAGTCTGTTTCTTTATAACTTGAGCATGCAAGAAAGACATGCATACAGAAAGAGATGTATTTATTCCAGTGAGCATGTTGTTGAACAGAGGAACTTACTCCTAATACCTGACCTACCCTTTCCTTTACCACACATACAGATTTTGAAAGTAATAATATCTTTGCTCAAGTAAAACTATATTACAAAATCAGTTACCTGCTTTCATCTACTGCTTGCAGGGTCATTGATAAAAATATTGTAATACCCAACTTGAGTATGGCCCTCCTTTTTTCATTATGCATTCATCCTACAATACACAGAGAATCCAGCATAATGAGAATAAAATCTGCAGATTCATTCTGTTAGCAGACCCCCAGATGCACCACTGCAATTTGTTAAAAAATTCCAAATGCTTTCATTGCATAATAGGGACACGTTTCTTCTAAGTAGTGTAATTTACAAGGTGCTAAAACATGGCTTCTGCCTCCTTAAAGAATTAAACTATCTTTGCAAGACAACCCTTGTGTTCTAAAAAGTACAGAGGGCAACAATTTCTGTCTAGTATGCCCTCCATTTTAATATATCTCCTGCACCACCTTAGTAATGAGTGCCAATCCTAACACTAAAACTTCCTCCATCCCTAACCCTACACCCTAACGTCAATAAAACCTTCCCATAACACTGCCACTACACAAGACAGACTCAGTCCCACAAACACACACAAACAATACTACATATATCCCCTAACCTAACCCTTACCCTAAAACACAAACTTGCACACAAACACACAACACCCATCCGTCACCCATTCCTGATCTTACCCCCTAAGTGACATACACACATACACACTCTCACCCCCAACCCCAATTAGCCTTTAGGCTGGATAAACAAATGGCTGGTTAAGCAGAAAAAGCATACAAAATAGCATTTATGGGTTATAAATCAGCTAGACTAACAGGATTTGCGTTAGTATGCATTTTTCTAATAAATATGAAGTTGGAAACTCAAATGTCGGTCATTATTTAGCCCAGAGGAAGTGGCAATGTTTTTCTTCTCTTGTCTTTTGCTAGAGCAACAGCAGAAATTTATGGCCGGTTAAAGAGGAGGTGGTTAAAGAGAAGATGGATAAGAGAGAGTTTACTGTGTGTGTCTATATTTATTTAGGAAATTCATGGGAGTTTTAAGGTTATTTTAGTCCACGGACAACATGCACCTTGCTAGTAATCAACCTTAGCCTTTAACTCCTTTCTCAAGTAAGGAGAGGCCATATTGTAAGCTCTTAAAAGACACTGGAAGCACAACAATGTTAAAACATGTTTGTATAACAAAATGAAAGTAAAGCCCACTTGACTTCTCATTGTACTTCAGTGATGTACTAAATATACCCATATATATATATATATATATATATATATATATATATATATATATGAGTGTGTGTGTGTGTGTGTTTGTGTAAGTAGCTTGTATGCAAAGCCATAGTCCTTAGAGGCATTTTCACCATACAGGCTCAGTCGCACATCACAGCTGCAGGTCGTGTCTTCAGCTTCACCCAAAATCACTTTTTCTCAAATGTGCCACAGACCTCATCAGCATTTAGCACTGACTGGACCATCCACTTTCAAAAATCCAAATCTTTGATCAAAGCACCTCTACTTCCAGTTTACATCTTTACATACAAACTTAATTAACAGTCATTATTTTATCTAATGCAGTAATTCCCTGGCTAATATTTTTGAGAATGTAACAACACTAGAAACATTCAAAGGCACATTCCATCTTTTTTTGTCACACAAGCTGCCACTTTATATACAGATAGAAGTATGTGCATTTCCGTCATGTCTTTGTGTACCTGTGCATGTGTGAGCATATGTTTCATCTGTCTCTCTCTTTATATATATTTGTGTATATGTTTGTGTGTGTATAGATGTATACACAAGCAGCCCTATGTAATTTCTCTACGAAATACTTAGTACTAATTCTGTTTATACATAATGGTGATTGCATGGTTACTTGGTGCACAGCGGTCAGAATACTGCAAGAGCACTTCTAATGAAAAGAGTTCTTGCTATCCTACTCAGTCATATGAGAAGACAGAAACATATTGTTATAAAAACCTTCACATAAAAGTTCCTTCTTCATACAAGCAGGATTATTGATTATTAATTGTTTCCACAACGAAACATATCCTGTTCATGACTTTAGTTCCAGTAAGTCATGTCAAGGTGATCTCACCCCAGTATTCCTTTGTGAAAAGAATTCACTTCTTCAAATTGAAAGCACTTAGGCATTTGCTTGTATATAGGAACTCTGTGGCATGTCAGTGCTATTGTAATGTATTGTTAACTTCTGTGATGCCTGTCATTACAGCCTTCATTGCATTTGTCCTCTTTTATTTTTTTTTTGCCTTATTAGAAGTTGATTACACAGTACAGATCATCATCATATTTACATTTGAACAGTCTGCAAAGCACAACAGTGAAAGGAATTTGCTAAGAAAATAAGAGTCTGTTGTGGTTTTGTTTTGAAAGAATAGAAGCAAGTGCTTCAAAATGAAAAGTAGCTATATATTTTTTTTCTTTTAGCATAATCGTAACTAAGTAGCCTTGTGTATTTCCTGCATTTGTGTCATTAGAACTGCAAACTATTTTAATCTGGATTCTCTTGTGTTCTCACTGACAGCCTGTTTCTGGACCAGTACAGAGTCAGCCTTGTTGATGCAGTAAAAAGATTACTGCAGCCCAAAGTAAGTATATTTCTATTTTCTCCTGAGCACTGGGTAAAGAATAATTAGTCTGCACACAGTGATTGAGAGAGTAATGGCACGGCAGGATTAATGTCATGTAATACTTTAATACTTATTATGTCCAACTTCAATTCAGGCTTCTAATCTATCGGATTCTTTTTTTAATCATAAACTAGAATACTTCTTATGCTCAGGCTTCTGATAAGGCACACAGTAGGGTGCAAAATAAATGAAACCGCTTCAAAAGATAGTGTGAGATTATGTTTATCAAAGGGCTTTTTGAGCATTTCCTTTGATAACATGTCTTCATATTAAAAAATAGAAAAAAAAACTAAAATACCAAAAGTTTTTATGTTAGCTTTTTTCATTTTTGTAGTCTGATCAGCATCCTGCTGTGTGACTCCACATTTGTTTATTGTAAAAGAACATTTCCCCTTTTATTCTGTTTACATAAAGTGAATGGAAGTACTGCTAAGTGATACTGTAGAATCAACGCCATCAGACAGTTCACTGTGTCGAAGCCAACTGGTATATACATACTGCACCGAATGTAGTGCAAAGAGCAATATTCGCAATAAATTAAAAATCAAATGTTTCTTCGGGGGGTGGGAGCTGACTCACTCTCTGCTTGACAAGTGCCAGCTACTGCATGTTTGATATGAATAAATCATTTTGTTAAAACAAATTTTCTAAAACAAGCAGAGCACAAAAGCTGCTGCTGCAGCTGCTTGCTATTTTCCTGTTTTGTAATTATTGTGACATATTTGATGGGCACAATCAGTATGCAGTCGGTATCAGAGAAAAACATTGGTATTATCTGACTGTGCATGCTTATTATCCTATACTGCATTTACTAATAAAAAATAGTGTCTAGCATCTAATGAAAATAGGGGTAGTGTATTCTTATTTTTAATAGGGAAATGCATAGCACTCAGTAACTGGCTGTTGTCACATGTTGATGTGATATTGTAACCAGATGTATGAATTATGTATACTTTATACATTTAGGTGACATAAAAAATACATTTTAAAAAGTAGTGGTAGAGTCCCCTAGCAAATCTTTAGTGGAGTGTCAGTGATAGCAATCTTTTAAGACAATTTTAAGCCTATCAGCCCTTCCTTTGCAAGTGAGAATGCTGATATATGTGACCTTGCTGTTACTTTACCTGATGTAGTAACATAAGACCCCTCCCCTCCAGTGTAGTACATTGCTACTTTTTGATTGGCATGAGGTGTGTCTGTTGATAATTTTTGGTATGGACTGCTAGTGACGGGACAACAACGGTGGGTATCCCTCACCACAGTGGAATGCATTCATATGTCTTAACAATGCTGTTTGCTCCTCTCTCAGATGATGTTTACTAACTGCATCCTAGCTTATCACTGACATTGAATCTGACATCAGGTTTTGAGACTGATAAGTTTCTATAAGTGCACATTATTGTTTTTCTTTATGAAGTTTAACTGTTATTATTAAGTTATGTGTGTGTCTGTCTATGCTTCAGAATGTGTATGTGCTCTGTGTGTATGTGCACGAGTCTGTCTTTGCTTCTGAATGTGTGTGAGTCTGTGCTTCTGAATGTGCATGCTTGTGTGTATGTATGTGTTTCTGTGCATGTGCATGATTCTGTGATTCTGAATATGTGTGTGTGTATGTGTGGTGGGTGCAGACATTAAACACTAACATAACATATTCTGTATGTAAAATTCTTCCTTCAACAACAATTATATATGCTACAGAAAGTCTAAAACATCAGGTAGAGGCACTATTTTACATCAAAAATAAACAACAAAATACAACAAAAATAAAAAATGCAAAACAATTTAACAGCACATTCTGTAAGTTAAATAATGTCCAATAGGGTGTTTGTTTTTGGGGAAATAATGCCCTTCTAGGGGTGTAGAGGTCCTCTGCCTGTAGCATCAGACCTCACATTTTGGCTGGGCATTATTTCCTCAGTAACACATACCCTATGGTGCATTATTACTCGCAGTCTGTATCCTACTGAAGAAATATTTGTGTTGTGAATGCTTATTGACAGTTGCATGTGCATTTCTTTATAAATACATATGTATGTTTTTAAGTGCAGCTGTGCATCCAGAATGTGGTGAAGATAAGCTGGAAATCATTTATTTATTCTTTAACTTGAATTCATACAGACCAGAAGTGTGTTTCAGTTCAGCTGTTTCTTTGAATCTGAAAACCATTTATTGTTTAACTAATCAGTGGTAGATTATACTAAGCCTGACTACTGAACAAGATTCCTGTTCTTATTTTTAAATTTCTTTGTGAAGTGAGAGATCATTAGCTGTCTGAGTAAATGGTATACTAGAGGAACGGAATATATGTTTTCATTCATACCTCTCAACATGTACAGATTTTCGTAGAATGTCCAGATTTCTGCCTTATATTTTTGGTTTGTTTCTCATAAAATTGTGTTTTTCAGGAAAATCACTGACAAATCATTGAGCAACAAAGTCAAAAATAATGGCAGACATTTGAGTTTCAGACTTCATATAGTTCATAAATTTCACACTAATGCAAAGCCTGTTATTCTATCAACTTTCTAAGTTTGTAAGAGCAATATTTACAAAGTATCACAATTTTGGGGCCTTTATCCCCCCCCCCTTTATTTGTGGCTTTGTTCAGATTTCTTGTTCTAAAAGGTTGAGAGGTATGTTTTCATTTATAACTGATAACTTTATGAATGATTTAGAAAAATGTATGTAGTGCAAACAGGAAGACAGATATTCTCCTTGCACAGATCAAAAGCAACTGATCTTGTCAGATGTAATGGGTCAGAGGTAGTATCTATGGGTAATCAGTGATGTTTTATACTAAACCACTACAGGGTTAAGATCACATTCCCTTGGCTATACCAGCATTTCAGAATGTTCTGGTTGTCCAGGTAATGTGACTAGTACCAGAAGCAGAAAAAAGACAGGCTTACACAAGTGTTTTTCTGGTTCCGATGGCAGAAAAGCATTGGAGACCTGTTTGAGATTTGCCACGCCGTAACAAGTGTATAAAGTCAAAATTTGTATTAAGTTAACTGTAAAGCTCATCTTACCTTTCCTGCAATAAGATTGCATCCTAAAGACTCTGAGCAAACAAGATGACTACCTTCGCACACACTTTGATGAAGACACATGGAAAATTTCCGAGGTTTAAGGTGGGTAGTTCTTAGTTTCATTTTACTGCTTTCCCTTTTGGCATTTTTACTACATCCAGAGGCTTTACAAAATATGTTCTTCAGTATTTTCACATCTGAAACTAAAAACCATTCTAACATATCCTTTTCTGAGTGACTGCAGCATTCAAAAATAGTATTTGGAGAAATTGCATTGGGTCCGGCAAGAAAGTCCTTTGTTTCCAACAACCAGGCAATGTGGGTGTGACATACCCGAGTCCAAGCTATTTCCCTCTCAGACCAAGAGACTTTAAAGACAGTTTGGGTGTAAAGATCTGTACTATCTTTCTCCCTCAGGAAAGGATTCAGTTAGGGATAGCATTTTCAGCCTCATGAAAGAAAACTGTTTTACAGCAGACTGTTTTCTAAAACACTGGAATTCATTTTCTTCTCTATACTCATGATTTCTCTGATCAGATTCTGCATAATACAAATACAGTGTTATATAAGGAATTTATGAAATCAAAGGTCGGACCATTAGAATTCAGCCTTCATTTTCTGACATCATTGATCGAGGAGTCTGGTCTACCCTTCCTTCATCCCTCCAGTCCCAAATCCGAAATTATCTTAAAATTCTTCAAAATATTCATGGGGGTCCATTTTCTAAAATTTGATTATGCCTGAGGGATCATTTTTAAGAACATTTAGCTGCAGAGCTTGGGTTTAATCCCATAAGCAGAAGCTTATAAATATAAAAAAATATATATATAATATTAATTCTTCTGCTGACACTGAGTTCCTTTCAGACATTCAAGAGCCGTAGCTAGGTCATCTGACAGCCTCTGTAGTTCCACAAACTGGCTCACCAACCTCAACTCAAAGTTGAAGCCTCTCCCAAAAAGCTATTCTATGCTCTTAAAACTATATCAATCAATTACTTCCTACAAAAGTAATAAACGACTTTCTACAATTAAATCACCAACTACATACTGTACACGTCAGTTGTGATTGAAATGCAGTATCGTCATTCATTTATGGAGCCATGATATTCTCGCTGAGGGTAATGTATAATTATCCACCATGGAATATTTAGACAAGTCTCACGCCAAATAGAATAGATCAATTCAAGCATCAAAAGGAAAACTGGATAGGCTTAAAATGGCCCAGAAGGGCAGCTAGCCTATTATTTACTTATAGGTTTGTTACGGCTTCGTAAAGTAATACTGGTACTACACTCCCACACCATCGACAGCACCTTGTGATTACACCACCTAACAGGATAGCACCCCCTTTACCCCACACTAGTTACATCTCTGCTTCAGCCAAATGCTCTACAGACTGTAAAATAATATTTTGGTGGTGTGAGCGGTGCTCATTCATAACAGCCTTACAAGTTAGCGGTAACTTTTTGAGAGAAGGCAGTTCAGTTTTACATAGTCCTGTGGGCAGTTTACATTCCAAGTCAGCAGAACAATCCAAGAGGCATTCTAAGGAGAAAGAAAAACATATCCTTCTGTCATGAGGTGCCCTGGAAAGAACTATGTTACAGACATAGTAAAGAAGTTAGGCATTCCGGAGGCAGACCTGTTTGCTTTACACTTGAGCAACCAACTTCAAGTGTTTTCCTCTAGGTTGCATCATCCTCTAATCATGCCATTCTAGCTAAGGCATTTATGATTCACTCACTCTCAGGTATTAGTGGGAGACCCCCTGATGCTGCCTCTCAGAAGCAACTTTCTCCCACCAATAGGGGAATGTCTTCCACTGCATCAACCTCAGTGGCCATCATTATGATAGTGTGGAGGATTTCCAGTCAATCTATAACAATACTTTGTTTTCTAGTGAAAGTTTTTCTGCTTTGAAAGAGACCATGAAATCTAACATTAGAAAATGCTATATCTCTGAATGGATTAGATTTCAGATTAGTGTAAAAATACTTGATTTATGAGACTTTTTGAAATTTGCCATGCTAACACAGCACTCAGTGAGATTTGGCCAGTACAAAAATAAGTAAATAAAAAAGATAAGGGAACTTTGCCCTTAAACCCTTCATCTGGAGGGCTTTTCCCTGGTCTATTTTTAATTATGCAGACTACTTGTAAAGTTTTACCTTTGGGAATATGAACTGAATCTTTACAAGTTCAGCATTCAGTGAGCTAAACATCATCATCATCATCACCCCCCCCCCTTTTCCCATTGTTCTACATGGAGTCAGGGTATCACTTCAAGTGTCACCATCTCTCTCTCTCTCTCTCTCTCAGTTCACTGCTAATCTACTACCTTCTTCAACAGTCATGCCTGATTGTCACAGGTCTCCTTTCCTCTTGCCTTCTTCTTATCTGTACAAGTTCATCTTTAACAGATTGTATTCTGCTTTCCTAGAAATGTTCTAAACTATTGTAATCTGTTCTGTTTGACCGTCTTTACAATTGAAGCTTCTTGGGCTTCTGATCTGATGTCCTTATTTCTTCATCTGTCCCACAGTGTGCATCCTACCACCAATCTCAGGCACTTCATCTCCATCACCTCTAGCTTTCTAATCTGCTCTGCCTTTACTGCCCAGGTTTCTGTACCGTACAGATGTATACTAGTTGCGCCACAGTTTTGTACACCTTACTTCTCAGCTTCTTTGGCATTCTTCTGTCATATACTACCCCTGACACTCTGTGCCAGTTGGCTGCAGCCCCTCTGGTTCTAGCTTTGACCTTGTTCACACTTCCTGTGTCCTCAACCACCCCTCCTGTATTCTTGAAGCTGTTAACATGTTGCATTACCTTCCCTGCTATTTCAGTTTTGATCTTCTGATTTTCTATATCTGCTGCCATTACAACTGTACTCAGTTTCCTACCATGTGCCTTCAAGTTTTGCATTCCATTCCCCTATTATTTGCTAAAGTTCTTGTTCAGAATCTGAGTATAATAGTATATTGTTTGCTTATTGCAGCTTTGTTGATCTGTCACCTCCAGCCTGTTTGCTAATGTAGTTCATTACTGATATGAACAGCAGCGGAGCTGAACCCTATTGCACATCCAATCCCACTTGGAACCCCTCTGTGACTCTGAACACTGTACATACGTGTGTAGTGAGTTCTTGTACACAACTTACACTAACTCTACCAGGACTGCCCAAATCAGCTTTCTTAGGACATTATCATATGCTTTCTCCAAGAGTAGGAATGCTCAGTTGGATTTTTTCTTCATCTCTAGCTACTTCTCAATTATCTGTCTCACTATAAACATTGGATCAGCTGTACTGCATCCTGATCTGAATCCAAACTGCTCATCTCACATCTCACTTTCTGCTACTCCACATATTTATTTAGCAGTCACCCTCTCTAGAAATATGATACAGCACAACATGATTTTGATAACTTTCAACTGCCCACAGCTGGTACTAGAATGCTTTTTGTCCCGTCATGTGACTCAAATTCTTATTGTTCAGTCATATGGGATATGTCTTTCTCTCCACACTGCTCTGAATACCCTTCAGAACCATTTCTCCCATGTCTCACCCAACATCTTGATCATATCTGCCATGACCTTATCATAGCCTACTGCTTTCCCTGACTTTATTTTCCTTAGTGCTGTTCTTACTACTTCTAGGGTGGGCTCCTTTCTTTCTTTCATTCATTGTAGGCTCTGTTTGGGGCAATACAGCTTCTGTGAGGTTTTCTTCATTTAAAAGGTGCTACAAGTACTCCTTCCATCTCTCTTTTATGTCCTGATGACTGTCTTGCTTTGTAACATGATAAAGTTTCTTTGTGCCATCTACTGAGTCACTTTCCAGAAATCGGTAGAGTGTCTCTGATGCCTTGTCCTTGTCTATTGCAGCTGTTTTCATAGCCTCTTTGTTAGCCAGTCAGTGTTCCTTCCTAGCCTGGCCTATCATTTCTATCTTCTCTTTTTTCGACACTCCTCCTTTCTTTTGCTTGGTTCCTAGACTTATACGTTATACTAGGAGCTTTTCTTAGGTACCTTATTTCCATACCTGTCTTAGCCCTCACATAAGCTGCTTTGAGGTGCTGCCATTCTTCTTCATCTCCATAAATTTCCTCTTCTTCCTGAGGTGCTAGGGTTTTGAGTATTTCCTTGGTCTCTTGTGCTTTCACTCTAGTCAATTTTCAAATCTTCAGCATAGGCTTCTCTGACCACTACTTGCAGCTGATTGTGGCCACTAATGATTTATTCTTTTGACAAACTGTTTCATTGTGGATGACTTTGCAATGTCTTTGGCAGGTTGATTGGTTTTATGTCCATTTTTTTACCTATCCTAGGTGACCCAAGCTGGGCAACTGGACACCAGCTGGCCAATAGTTTACTGATCCAGGACAGCTGGCTTTATATCAGGCACATACTGGCCAACAGGGTCACATAGACCCCTCCCACCATTAGCCTGGGTCCCTGCCCTAGGTCAGAGTAGGCTTGGGTCCTCAGCCCACTTATCTCTGGTAAATGGCCATGCCCATTTATGGTGACATTAGTCAATGTGACAAAATTACCTACAGCCAGTTTTTACACAATCAAGTGGCTAGCCCTGAACTTATGTGCAGTCTATGATATGTGTTCTGTGTTGATGGATACTGTACACTACAGCTGATGCCCAAAGTGGTTGGTCTACACAAATCTTCCCCAGTAGGCACCATTTACAGTATGCTGTGCTGCCCACAATGCCATTGTTTGGTAAGTTTGAGGTAGAAACATATAGCATGTTTTTGGGAGGTGTGAGGAACCCACAGAGAAACAGGGAGGATATGCAGACTCCATACAGACATTGGTCAGAGGTCAGGATCAAACTTTGTACCTTGTGCATGCAAAGTCCTTATCCATTATGCTGTGTCCACAGTACAGTGAACTTAATTTCCAAAAACAATTCCAGTAATTTAGATGCTACTTCAATATTTTATTTATTTATTATTTATTTATTTATTTTACATTTGTTAACCGGGTTAGTCTGACTGAGCTTTTGGCTCATTTTCAGCAGAGACCCGGGGAGAAAAGCTCCTCAGAGAAAAGAATTTTACAAAAATAATTTACAGTCAGCAAAATATTATGAAACTTGTTACAATATCATTTTAAACAAATACTACAAAATACTTTACAGTCAGCAAAATATTATGAGACCTGTTACAATATAATTTTAAATGAATGATTTTTTATTTGTTTTATAATGGGCAGACATACTCATTTTTAATGTACATCTTTCAGCCATTTCTGCTTATTTAATTGTGGAGCCTCAGTTAACTGAAATTACTGTTGTTGAACAGTTTGTAAGGGTTATCCTAACATTTAAAACTTTTAAGACTTCCAGTCACTTTGGCTTGAGGTTTAATAAAAAATTGGCTTTATTGTCCTTTAAACTGGACAATTCTACTGACATGAAATATTTGTGCTTGTTTTTAGGGATTGGCTTGCATAAGTATGAACAGTTGTGTTCATTTTTTTAAATAAAAGCAAAAATTATTGTGACATTACAGGACTTTTCCTCTTTCTGTACCCACATGATTTGAGGGTTGTGCCTCATATCCCTACATCTTCATCTCTGTACCTTTTAGCAAGGAAAGTTGTCTGACAGTCTCATAGTCAGTATATAATTCGCCCAAATTATATGTTACTGTTTACACTTAAGAGCGTTAAAGAAAATGTTTATTGAAGTTCTGTCTTGTTACCTACTGATATATGAATATATACTAAATCCTGCAGCAGTGATCCTTGTAATGTACATTGTACAACTTTGTGGTAACTCACCATAACAGTAAATATATGGATAAGATCGTTCTTACAAGATAGGTCCCCTACTTCCTCTCCACCAGTACTGTCGGCATACTAAGCTTAGTGACTGCTATACATTTATTGAACCTTTCCATAATCTACATGTCTTTGAGACTCTTTAGGTACAAAATTCTTACAAGTGTAGTTAAAATTTAGATGTTATGTTTCATATAGCTTGCATACTTTTATTTTTACATTATTTTCTATTGGTGTTATCCTTCTGATTTGTGTTATCTAGCTTTTAGCTTGTCACACGGATGTTTACTTCGACATAAGGACAGCAGAAAGGAAGAGGTAACCTGAACTTCTCTTAATATAGCTATGCTGTCCTCACTGGTCATGGCTCAATAATACATTTTTGCATATTAGAGAATGGGTAACTCCTGAGAAATCTGGATAAGAACTGATGTGTTCCTCTGGTATATTGTAGACACCTCACTCAAACGCATATATTCACGCACACACACACACACCCACACACACACACACACACACATATATATATATATATATATATATATATATATATATATATATATTATATATATGTGTGTGTGTGTGTGTGTATTTTTATATATATACATATATATATATATATATATATATGTATATATATATATATATATATATATATATATATATATATATATATATATGTATATGTTTGTGTGTATGAGTCTATGTCAGATGAGTGACTTTTGGAAAGCTGAACTGCATATGGTCAAGACCATATGATTGACTTTTTGAAAAGTCAAAGTGTTTGTAATGAGATAGTGGTACAGTGGGGCTCAGGGAATGTGCCATTTTCCCCACTGCATTGTGGTCTTGGAGTTTGCATGTATAATTTGTTGGTGATGTGAGGAGGTTGGAGGGAGCTTGCCTTCTTGGAAAAACACAGAATTTGGTTGTTTTCTACTGTTCGCCTTTTTGGAAAGTCGATCATCTGGTCTCGACTATATGTAGTTTGACTTTTCAAAAAGTCGTTCTTAAGACATAAGATCCATACACCTGAATCATCCAGTAATTATCCTTATGTATTACCATGCAACTGTACAACTTCTTACTTTTCAACTATTTATCATTTTGATTTGTTGTGTATTTATTTGTTTGTTTTGCAAAACCACTGTAGCCCATTCAGTGCTCTGAAAACAGCCTAATTAAAATAAAAGAAAGTAAGTTTTCATGGAACTAAGTTTTATCCTAGAAATAGTTATATCTGGATGGAAGTTAAGTTTTATAACAGAAGTGATAATAAACTTATATTTTCATTTGTGTTCTCTAATATCATTTTATGTTCTAGGGAAAAGCATTTGTCTTTGCACCACTAAGGGGGAACACCTTAAATCATTTCTGCAGTGTTGCTGAAAAGAATGGCTTCTCCATTCAAAGACATGACAATTACGATGAGCAAGTGTGGCAGTTTCATTCCAAAGTAAGTATCCTCTGACTGTTGGCTGTCACGTTGTCTTGTGTGATACTGTGATTAATTTTGGGAAGAAAGGCAATTTTAAAGTAACTTTGTTTTGGGTGGCATGCTGTTACTGATCGCTTGCAAATCTTTTACGTGTCAGTCATCTACAGAGAAAAATATGAGTGTTGCGATACAAAGACTGATGGCATTCATCAGCAGTCTTTCCCTTTTACTTAGGTAAATATTATTTATTGTGCATGTACTTTATTATTTACAGGTTTTTGGAATGTCTGATTTTATGGTACCTGCAGTACGAGTCTCATTCTCTTCATATCTATGTTCCTAGCTATAACATCTCTTGCAGAAAAGGAACACTTGACAGTTCAACTTCTCACTACAGGGACTCAGTATTCTCTTTCGAATTGCTGCCAGTGTTTATATTTTCGATACTAAAGGAAGGTAAAAAACAGTAGAATGCAGGTGCATCATTATCTACAGAGTTCTAAATTAAGTTTAGCTCATGACAAAAAATGTCTTTAAAGGTAGGCAGTTAAGCTAACGACACATCTTGCAGAGATTGATATTAATAATACTGCATGGTAGTATAAAGCCTACAGAGTCTGTTTCATAACATATCCATATGTTTTATGTGTTCTCAAAGATTTGCGGTAAATAAACACTTCATGGTCCATAATAAGTAGTGACAGCAGACCTATAATTTCCATTCTAGCAGCTAAGGGCTTGCAATTTATATTCCTATAGAGTGCTCTTTAGTTTGGAAAGCACTTGGGTAATTAACCTATCGTTGTGTGAATTCAAATGTCATACAAGCATCTCACAAAGGTGGAGGTATTTAAATGTAGCTCTTTTTTATTCCACTAATAACCTTTCAGGAAAATAAAGCAAGTCCTGAAACCAATTTAGACTGCTGGGACATTATCAAATAGTATTGTGACTTTTTGTATAACAACAGGAATGCATATTATTTGAATCAATTTATGTAGTGGTTTTCAGTGGTTCTTTTCCCTGAAAAGCACTGGATTGCTTTCATAGCACACAAGTGCAACTTTGGCAAATTTTTGAAGGTTGTAGTTTTTTCTAAGCAGCTGTCTATGGAAAGTGCATACCTAAGCACTGATTTCCTACTTTGTAATTGAAACTGGGTGGGTTGGAGTAAAATGGCAAAATAAAATGGCTGTCCTGTGAGATCTGCAGTTGTCTGTATAACTGAGTTAATAAACCAGAGTTTTGGTATTTTCACTATCATTATAATATTAATCATGTCAGTTCCACTTAGACATCTCAAAGTAAGATTACAAAAAGACCCATGTGTTCAGATATCACTAAATGCCCAATGTTCTGTGAAAAAACATCATCTCATCTTTAGAAGGCTTCCTTTTAGCAGTTCCCATGGTCATTGTGGTTGGTCAGCAGATGGAGTGTGAACTACATCCAATATATCTGAGTATGATTTCTTGCATACTGTGTACTTTTAAGCAAGTTATTTAGCCAGTTAAATGTTCCACGCTCACAAAAAACACTTTTCCTATTACTTGACTGTAGAAAAACTACAACTATAAACAAGATGAAGAGGAATGCTACCTTGTACCATGTTGAAATGCAAAAGGTCATGAATTTTGCTGCTGTCAGCAATATATGAAAGGTGATTACTGGCTGCCAGAACAGTTGCTGTAACTATATATTTTCTGTGCTAAGTATTATAAAGGACATGGAGCTGTGTATTATGTTTTTATTAAAGGAAATACTGACACCAAGAAACTCAACAAATAACATCAGAAATTAGAATAACAATACAGTGTTCCTGTATAGTGCTATAGAGGGATAGGCATTATTTTGGGAAGGGGAGGTGGTGAAGGTTTGAGAGCCCTGTGAGGAGGCTTTCCTTATGATAAATGTACATGAATCTTTTTTATGATACATTGTCTGTCTTTCACTTCTCAGGAGTTCCTGTTCCATGCAGTGTACTACCATTTAACATTTAGTATACGGAAGACATTTAAATACCATGCTGGGACAAGGCTTTGAAGTGGCAGCAAGTTTTTATGGTTTAGGCCTTGATTTTTTTTTTTTCAGTGAGAAAGCACTGTTGTCATTCCAGCTTTGATAAGTGTTTGACAGGTTTGTATAGAAAGGAGCAGTATATTTAATGACTGGCCTAATGAGACCTGAGTACAGTGGAATGCTTGCATCCCTGGTCCTGGACCATATACCTTTAGATGTAAGTGTGCAATAAAGAAAGATGTCCTTGCAATAGTAAAGGACAGTTCATTGTCCACACAGTTTCCCAGATCCCTAAATATGTAATAAATTTTCAGGGGGTGTCAATGTAAGCTAGGGACATCACTAATGAATACTATTACAGTTTTCTTGGGACTTACTTTCAATCCATGGAGTTGACACCATTCATTTGTTTGGGAAATGCCCTGTTGGAGGATTTTGATGTCCTCTCGGAATTTATGCTAGCATCAAGTTTACAGTCATCTGAAAACTTGGTTAGCAAAAAACCTTAAACATTTGCTTTGACCTCCAAGACGTAAACGCCAAGGAGGAATGGCCCGAGAAATCAACCCTGGGGGAACATCACTGGTGGCCAATCTTTGGAGTAGGTAGAGCTACCTACCCTCATTTCCTGGTTTCTATTTCTGATCCAGTTTGCTTATGCAATGAATTCCATAGGGATTTACATTTAGAAGGGAGAGTTTATCCACAATACCCAAATATGGGATGGTGTCATATACCTTAGTGAGGTTTAAATAAGTAGCGTGCACTGCTTTACCTTCATCCATTGCCTCCTTAACTTCCTCAGAGAAATCAAGTAGTTTAAGTAGGCAGACTCTCGCCTTGAAGAGCTGAAACAGGCTTGAGTTGTGTTTGTAGGTTGCCTTTGTTGTTATTTATTAGTTCAGTAATGATCCTTTTGATAACTTTGCAGATAAGGCTAGTCAGACTTATGGATCTGTAATTACTCAGGTCCATAGAGAGCACACCTTTGTGCAAGGGGATGAGTGTTGCTGTCCTGCATTCAGTGTGCACAAAGTCTGTTTGGTGGCTGTTCTTAAATAGCCTGTGTAAGTTGTCTTAGAAGTCCTTTTTAAGGCTGTGTAGTAGGCAATCCAGTTTGTTATCCTGCCCTATGGAAGCAGTGTTTTTGGCATTGGATAGATCCTTGAAAACTTGTTCTTGGGAAATTTGAGGGGGGTGTAGATCCAGGTATGTGATCTGGGAAAATAAGAGGCAGGACTGAAGTTAGAGTCAAATTTGTTTGCTTGTAAATTGGCTATGTCTTCTGGGTCTGAGTATGTGATATCATTTACTATTAGTTCTTTGCAGTGCTGAGCATTGTTCCTGATATCTCTTAACATAGCTAAAGAAGGATTTGTAGTTATCCTTTGCCTGTGTGGAAGCTTTTACCTACGGTCTGCTTTATTTGATCAGGGTATGGAATTCCCTGTTTGGTTAGTAAGAGCACTTTTACCATCTTGTGAGTTAAGTTTATTTTTGCACACAATGATTTTCTTTTATTTTATTATAGATCCTGTTTATATTTAGGTTCCATCATAGAGGTTTATTCTTAAAAGTTTCTTTGCAGCATTTTACATATACATAGAATTTGACAGCAAATGTTTCCTCACCAGGTTTGAAGGGGATTTTGAAGTTGTTCAGGTTGTTTTTCCATTTTATTCGATTACTATTTGTAGTAGATGCTTCCTTGTTCATTCTTATGGTGAATGTGACAGACTTATGGTCCAATTTGAACAGGGAGGAAGAGACAATCAGTGGGAAGCAAAGCTGTCCCATGTTGGTAAGGACTAAGTCCAGGATTATATCACCCCTGGTTGTAGTGAGGACAGTTTGTATTGATGAAGTCTAAAAATTTCTGGGCATACATGTTTGAAGATTTATATGTCTCCCACTTGATGGAAGTATAGTTAAAATTTCCTAGGAAGATGGTGTTTGGCTTAATGCATAGTGACTACAAATTAATTAGTTAGGTGGTATGGGCTGATAGGGACATAAATGAAGTCCTAAAGTTAGCTATGATACATTAAGGGGCTTTATTTAATGTAAACTGGACAAAGAGGGCCTCTAGGTCATTATCTTGTTTAACAAGTTTGGAGGTGAAAAGTTTTTTTTTTTTTTTTTTTAAGAATATGGAGACAGTGCTGCCTTTAGTGCCTTTATCTAATGCAGTGGACCTGAATGTGGTAGGCAGTGAAACCCTGCGATGACTGAATGTTGTCATTGGTCTTGAACAAAATAATGCATATGATATATCATTGTTTTCCAGTTAAGGAGTACCTGTAGTGAGTGGAGCTTTTTTGTTTTGGCTCCTAATGTTGAGCAGCAATACCTTTATGTTAGTTGGATTCTGTTTTGTTATGTTGGATGCTCTGTGGGTGTAGATGAGGATTATATTAATATATGTCAAAATATGGTAACAACTTAAGCAGAGGGTGCTTAACAATTGTTAAGATGGGGTCTTGTGCTACTCTGGAGCTTAACTGGTTTGTCTTTTTCCAAATATTGGAGGGTAATCACTGTGCTCCATGTACTCCAATTAGCTAAAAGAAATTTGTGCTTCATCCTGCTTAGAATGGAAGTATGGGAACTTCGACTCCCACAGGGCAATAACATTTTTTTAAACTTTCCCAACAGCCATTTATCAGATTTCAGTAACTTTGTCTCTTTTGGACATTGTACATTGTACATTGTGGAGATGTTAGTGACCAAAATTAGACTAAATTTTGGAAAGAACTCACTGGTTTATAGCTTCTGCTCTGTGTAAACCAGTTCTATCGAAAATTAATTATTTATACTTTTCCCCAAAAAATAACTGTATTAAATACTATATTTCCATTAATTAATTCACGTAAAATAAAATTAATAAAAATGTTAAACAAGTAATTAAGCAAAGAAACAGATAAATAAATAAGGATAAAATTTGCCAGAATTAACAAAAATAGTACGTTTTATCTTAAAAACAGAAGCTGAATCCAGTGAATGAGTGCTTTTCATGATTATCAGTTAATTGTGTATTATTAAATTTGAGTCACATATGCTGCCATTTATTAAATAAAGAGCATACTTCCACCCGTTGTCTTAACTCTAGTCTTCTATTGAAGTCATCTCTGGTAGAGAAAGGCTAACTCTATAACCTAATAATTTGTTTATGCAGACAATATAATGATAACTTATCTGTTCAGAAAATAAAAAGATAAAACATAAGCCATGTATAGAACAGACAATTATATATATTGCTTCATACGTTATGCAATATGCATTTATTAAACCTTATTATTTTATGGTCAGCCAGTTAATATTGAATTACAGTCTGTACTTCCCCCTTACTTTATATATCTCCTTCCCTACATCATAATTACCTCCAGTTTCTGATATATTACTTATATATCCACATTACTAAATTAAGTATCTTGATAAACATTTTTCTTGTTTTGGCTAATTGTCAGGGAATCTAGGAATGTTCTTTTACTCAGTGCCTCTAATATGAGCTCAAATTCTTTAAGGCGGTCATGCTTTACTTTTTTTTTTCCTCACTGATCAGAACATCTAGTGCTTTCTTATGCTTTTGAACTGTTCTTTTGTGTGAAAAAAAGAAATGGCTAGCAGTACGCATTTACAGTTTGTTACCCAAAGATTTAAAAGTACTGCATCTGTTAGATATTTTCCTAGGGCTTTAAGTACATTAATTTATTGTACAGTGCCTCTTGGCTGAAGACAAATATATTACTACTGACATCTAATGTACTGGTATAATTTAGTCATATATCTATGTGCTCAGCGTCTATTGTCTTTCTAATGTGCAGTGTGCCTTGTTTTAAGGTGTGCAAACAACATTAATAAATAGCTGGTAATGATTTGCACATTTTAATTTTTAAAATGTATTAAACATGAGTAGAGGTTGCTTTGCCGACACTTTTATGTTTTACATATAACCAATGTAGTTTGCCTGACTGATATTGCATAGCCAGCTTTACCATGCTTTCCCAAAAAAGAAATGCTATTTTAGTTAGGCTAGAAATAAAGGAAAAATATAGATATTAACAGCAAACTGGGGTTTTATTCTTTTTCCCTAAAGAAGCCAGCTCTTTTATTAGCTGCTTACTGTATGTCAGTTTAGGCTTACATACTCTGAATTCAGACATTCATACCCTGAAGAAGGAAACTGCACTTTTAAACAAAATTCAAACAACATTAACAAAACTGAACTACTACGCCATTATATCAGTAGATCCCTCCACATTCTTGCTTTGTAAGCTGAATGGACATTATTTGGAAATTTAATGTATTTCCTGTTTGTTAATTTAAGGTCTTTCCTGATTTTTTTTTTGTAAAAATATGTGGCTCCTTTGTTGCCTTGCAGAATTCACAAGTATTGGCTGGTGCCTTGCCAAAGCAACCCACATAAACGTGTAGTGCATTTGTTAGAACCCCTTGTTACATATCCAGGGTACCAGTAATATATGTTAACTGTGTAATTCAAATATAATACGTGGCCAGCAGGGAGCCTTTAGTTCCAACTCAAACACATTTATTTTGAAATGTAGTTTCTTGCAATTGTTGCATGGCTGATACAGCCTCCTGAGTATTTACATTCTGTAATACACCTTCCCTTTGCCCAAAAATGTGAATGCTAGCTATCATTTTGTTCTAAGTACTTTGTTAGACACTGCTGTCTGTTGCTGGGGAGCCTTAACTTATACCAACCCATTCCTCAGCCATCATAGCCTCATCCAGATGTATTCCCAGTCATATATAATTGCAAACTGCATGGCCACAGCACCTACATTTGCACTGTAGATATAATAGTCTCCTTCTTGATTCTACATACAGCACTTGTATAGACGTTTGACCAGAAAATCACACTGACGCAAAGTACTCCATTACATTCATAGGACACAGAGCAAAACACCACCCGCATAGTTCACAGCTTCTAGAAGATTCCATGAGTAGGCTCATTGTGAGTACACTGAGGAATCATTTTTAGAATTAAGTTAGTAGCTACTTACAGTTCAGCAGGAGAATTTCCACATCTCTTGTAAGTAAGAGACTGTGTCATACGTACTGGTGTAACTCAGACGTTAAGTTTCTGATCTATGGGAATTTTCGTTCATCTCTGTAAATACCTGACTGCATATCTGATTCAGGCTGCTAGTTTCTGACCATTATTCTCATAGTTCAGGATTTATTCTCCAAGTCTTTTCACATACTTATGCTTACCACAAGACATCTTTATTAAATATTTATTTACGTTCAGTATAACCAGGTCAGCTTGCAATAATATATTTACAGCAATTTAGACCATTTTAAAATATATTATAAACTAATGCATAACAGTTACAGAAGAGTGAAAAGATAAAACACACAGAATGGAAAGATCTGTGAGAGGTAAAACATAATGAACACAAATTAATAAACAGACTAGTTGAAAGTGCAGCACTAAAAAGGATATGCTTTGGGACAGTGATACGATAATCACAGAGTGACAAAAATAAACAATGGTACCATGACACAGGAAACAAGTTTGGTTAAAAGCACAGCTTAAAATTGTTCCAGATTGGATAGCTTTAATTGGATAACATTTTCCAAGCTCTTAGATAGTTTTAAGGCATCTTTTACAGACTTGCATACCACATTGTTTAGTGATCATGACTGTGAAGATATCCAAAATTTGAGAAAAGTATGTGAAATTTTGATGTAAAATTACAAAGAACCATGTTAGATCACTGTGTATCAGATTTAATTGTTTTAATTTAGCATTGAGCCCCTGCCAAATATTTTGTGTACGGGTACATGTACAAAACTGTGCATAATATCCGCATCCTGTGTTTCACATTCTACATAGTAAGAAGATAAGCCAAGAAAATCTAAAGCTTTTTAGTAAGAGAGGGATGGCCATTATTGAAAATTATGTACTGTGTAATATATAACTTCTTAAAAGGTAAATATATCAAAATACGCCTTAGTTTATGTCAGATAGTGTTATTTTTAAAAAAGCTGTTGCAGTTACCTAGATGAATAATAGATGTGGAAGCCACATTTTAACTTGACAGTAAGATACAAGTCTTAAAATCAGCATGGATGATAGAAACATTTTTGATCAAATAAAAGTGCATATACTTGTCCCTAATTGTTGCTGTGATAGCAAACCTTAGTTTAAGAACTGTCCATATAATATTTACCATTGTAGTTTGACCTCTGGGTATATTGTAGAAGTCACAAATTTTGTGACATATTAAAGTATTACAAATAAAAATCACATACTGGTGAAGTGATGAAAATCTGTTACATATCTGCAAGTAAATACATTAGAGTTATGGATGATAGGCTAGAGTTAATGCAAAGTATGACCTAAGTCTATTAAATTAATCATTTTTTATAGTTTAGATGTTTATTTCAATCAACAATATTTAATGACGTATAGATTTGAAACCAGAACACAGTGTATCAGTGTAACGGGAAAAAAATTATCGTAGACTTCATTTTAATTTGCTTTTCAACACTATCCCAGACCTTATGTACTATCAACTTTACCTAATTCAGAAAGTATACATGTTACTTCTTTACTACTAATGTTATAATATATACCTCTTTTGGGTAAACAAGCCTTTTAACACATATAAGAGATTAAATCAGTCAGGAACTTGCATCCCATTTCGACCACAGTTTTTGTTTCTCTATGTACAGTTTCTTGTGCTATTATCCCAGTTCTACTCCATCAAGTCTGGCCAAGTGTCTCATTATGTTTAATACCACCTGCAACTCAGAGGATTTAATGACTGCTGTTTTTTTGTTGCAGCCTTTTTAACTTCAACCATTACAACAAACATACAACAAAGTCCTCCCTTTTGGTGCTAACCCCGATCTGTCATCCACACCTAAAAGTATCTCGATCAATGGTATGTGTCTTATAGATAGCAAAGATTAATTCTAAGTTCAACCGTTGCCAAAAACATGTTAACAAGTGCCTGTTTTCCAGCCCCTGCATCTCCAGCAAACATCACTGTCCTGTGAGTACTTTTGGTTAAGCCTGGAAGGAGGTTAAAAATATTTGTGGAGACATGTAAAAGTAAATAGTTTAAATGTGCTGCTTTTATTTGCATAGCTGACCAACAGGCATATATGTGACCACTGTTTATGTAACTGATTATCCAGTTTTTTTTCCTGTTTTTTTTCTTATATTTTATCAAACTCTCTTAATGCTTTATACACTTTGTTTATGAACCCCTTTATGGGGACGTGATGTGACCTTCCTTCTGTTATTAATTTCACTAACATACAGACTTCACTGCATACCACCGAGAATAGGAACGTTTTCTTAGCAGCCAATGTAAGCCCCTCATATTCTAGTCTGTCCTCATTATGTAAATTAAATATCCTTGGGGCCTCTGCCCAAAATTCCAAGCTTATTACCATTTTATACATGATCTGGCTAATAGATAATAATATTAGTTGGGTAGTTTAATTCCTACTGATCTCTTAGGGGCAAATATTTTCTTATAAACTACTATTGCAGGTTTAGGGGGCCAAATACAATTAATATCTATTAGATCTTAGTAGTAATAAACTGACAAGGAAAAATCTCATTAAAGAGAAGGTGCGGACGTGTTCCTTTTTAACTATAGATATTTTTGAAATCATTGAAAATTTCATAGCCAGCAGTTTGCTCAGGTTTTGATGATCTGTATTTTGGTGCTTCAGTATACCAATCAAGTGATGATCATTATTGTTTTGAGAATAGGTTCTTAGGGTCATAGGTTATTACTAGGGTAATGACCACTGGGACCCTTATAAGCTTAGCTGCTCACCCTAAACCATGTGGGTTCCCAAGTGTCATGGACAACTGTATGAGGTGGGATTGTTAATAGGGAAGTAATGAAGGAATTGGGGGGTGTTAGGATAAAACTTTCCTTATTGACAGACTCTTGTATATAAAAATTAAAAGTATAAAAAGTAAAGCGTCTACAGGAATATGTATTATAACATTTTAATGTGCATTTTTATTCTGATTAAGTCTCCTTAATGGCACAAAAGTCCTCAGTCATTAAAATATTTTACTTTTTACCATCCCTTGGACCTCCTACTAGTGTTATTTCTTCTTTGGTTTCCTTTGAAAAGTATCAGGGAGGGGTTGTCTTTTACATAGATGGGAAACCTATTCTGTAGTGTGGGGATCCTTAGGGACACACATCTGTCCCGCCAGCATGTTCTATTTATGTAAAAAGCAAAGTTCAGATCCCTGGATATAGTGTTTCTTTTGCTGTTTTGCGCATGTGCAATAGATTCATCAGGGCTGGGACAAAAAAAAACCTGTCAGCAGCCTGTAGGAGACTAAATACAGTGACAAGCCTTTAGGAAATCAATGTAAGACAGAGTGTTCATCCCTGAATTCTCATGTTGAGTAACCTTTGTGGTAGTTCCAACTGTTGCAAGTGTCTAGTTAGATACATGCCAAAGAGGGTGTTGTATTCAATGACAGGTCTGATGAGGGACAAGTAGATTGGTGCTATAACTTCCTTGGATGAGGATCCCATACCCTTACCTGTAAAGTTGGTGACATAGAATTATTTTATTATTACATTAGCTATATGTTGATCAAGGGTCATATTGCTGTCTACATGTTTTCCCAGATCCCTTACTACTGGGTTGACTGTTGGGGGGGGGGGGGTTATTGATTGAGTAATTTGGGTTGACAGTTTGTCAAATTACATTATAATGCATTTTTAACATTGAGGTTTAGGCCGTGGCTTTTGCCAATTGTCTGTATTAAACCCTGTTGCAAGATGTTGGTGTCTTGAGGGGACTCTTTAATAGCTGCCAATTTACAGTCATCAATGAACTTGGTGAGCCAGAGGCCTTGAATGTTAGCCTTGGCTTCCGAGAAGTAGATGCAAAACAGGAGCAGGCCCAGCAAAGAGCCCAGGGGTACTCTGCTGGTGACTGCCATCTTGGTGAAAGTGGTCTCACTGATCCTGACTTCTTAGGTCCTGTCTGTGAGCCAGCTGGCAATCCAGTGAGTTATGTAGGGATTAATGCCAGGCTGAGAGAGCTTGTCAGAAATGCCTTTGTGAGGTATTTTATCAAATTCCTTGGCTGGGTCAAGATAAGCAGTATATACTGTTTTACCCTCATTCATTGCCTTGGTGACTCTCTCAAAAAATAACCAGGTTAAGTAGGCATGTCTTTCCCTTGACAAAGCCAGACTGTGATAGGTTAAGTGTCTGCAGAATGGCAATGTCCTTGTTTATTATTTCCATGATAATTTGTTCCATGGCTTTGAATATTAGGCTTGTTATACTGATGGATCTGTAATTCTCTGGGTTGGTTGATGGTCCAGCCTTCTGAAGGGGAATCAGTGTTATGGTCCTCCATCTACTTGGAACGTAGTTTGCTTCAAGGCTGTAGTTGAAGAGTGGCTCAAGTTGCCCTGATAAGTCATGTTTTAGACTGTTCAGGGGGCAAACAAGGATGTTGTCAAGACCTATGGATGTGGTGTTCCTGACATTAGCGAGTGCAGCCAGCACCTGGTCTCTGCTGATAGATGGGGGTAGTATGTTGAAGGTGATTTCACCTGATGGGGCTTAGGGGTAGTGGGAGGTAAAGTTTGAGCTAAATTTATCAGCCAATAGGTTTGCTATGTCACTCTGATTGGCAAAGGTAGTGCTATTCACCACTAGTTCAGCACACTGCTGTGTGTCACCTTTAAGCTTCCAGACACAGCTGAAGAAAGCCTTGTGATTGCCCTTAGCCTGCAACTCTGCTTTGAACTCATAGTTGAACTTGTTCAGCTTAATTAGACCTCTTAGTTTCTTGTTTAGTTGTATAAGAGTGCACTTGTCTTTAAGAGAGTTGGTCATGAGTTTTCTTATTTCATTTTCTACCCTGTTTAGGTGGGGATTCTATCAATGGGGTTTGTTTTTAGTGTTTGTTTTGTATTTATTGTTGCTAGGTATGACAGCCTCTGTGCAGCCATTTACATTTTTGTATACGGACTCTTTGAATTACTGTGCATAGTTATTTGTGGTCTTGGGGAGCCTTGAAGTTTAGCACACTGCCTTAAAATACCTCCTAACTGTTAACTGGTTTAGCTGGGTTTTCTGAGTTGATTTTTACTTTAAGGAAGACAGCTTTGTGATCTGACCTCACTTGTTAAGACATGACATGGGGGGGGGGGGGTACAATGCCCTCCCATGTTGGTGAGTCCCAGATCCAGTATGCTTGATCTTCT
The DNA here is from genome assembly GCF_019279795.1 of Protopterus annectens. NCBI lineage: Eukaryota > Metazoa > Chordata > Ceratodontiformes > Protopteridae > Protopterus > Protopterus annectens. The sequence continues at coordinate 346,922,848 of NC_056725.1, read as the reverse complement.
GTTTGGAGCATGCACTGTTCAAGGGTGTTTATGCTGAGAGTGTTGATGGAGAAGTACAGAGAAGGTCAGAAGGAGTTGCATTGTGTCTTTGTGGACTTAGAGAAAGCATATGACAGGGTGCCTAGAGAGGAGTTGTGGTATTGTATGAGGAAGTCGGGAGTGTCAGAGAAGTATGTAAGAGTAGTACAAGATATGTTCGAGGGTAGTGTGACAGTGGTGAGGTCTGCGATGGGATTGATGGATGCGTTTAAGGTGGGGGTGGGATTACATCAAGGATCAGCTCTGAGCCCTTTCTTATTTGCAATGGTGATGGATAGTTTGACAGACGGGATCAGACAGGAGTCCCCATGGACTTTGATGTTTGCAGATGACATTGTGATCTGTAGTGAGAGTAGGAAACAGGTGGAGGAGACCCTGGGGAGGTGGAGATATGCTCTAGAGAGAAGAGGAATGAAGGTCTACAGGACTAAGACAGAATGTGTGTATGTGAGTGAGAGGGAGGATAGAGGAATGGTGAGGAAGCAGGGAGTAGGGGTGGCAAAGGTGGAAGAGTTTAAATACTTGGGATCAACAGGTCAGAGTAATGGTGAGTGTGGAAGAGAGGTGAAGAAGTGAGTACATGCAGGATGGAGTGGGTGGAGACGAGTGTTAGGAGTGATTTGTGACAGACGAGTACCAGTAAAAGTAAAAGGGAAGGTCTACAAGAAGGTAGTGAGACCAGCTATGTTATATGGATTGGAGACAGTGGCATTGACAAAAAGGCAGGAGTCAGCGCTTGACATAGCAGAGCTGAAGATGTTAAGATTTTCACTGGGTGTGACGTGGGTGGACAAGATTAGGAGTAAGTATATTAGAGGGTCAGCCCAGGTTGGAAGGTTTGGAGACAAAGCCAGAGAGGCAAGATTACGTTGGTTTGGACATGTGCTGAGGAGGGATGCAGAGTATATTGGGAAAAAGATGCTAAGGATGAAGCTGCCAGGTAACAGGAAAAGAGGAAGGCCTAAGATAAGGTTTATGGATGTGATGAGAGAGGACATGCAGGTGGTTGGTGTGACAGAACAAGATGCAGAGGACAGGAATAAATGGAAACAGTTGATCTGCTGTGGTGACCCCTAATGGGAGCAGCTGAAAGAAGAAGAAGAAGAAGAAGAAGACATACAGCCTTAATGGAAAGGATGTGATTGCATTGAATGTTGTCTTTCATTACAACAATCTTGAATGTGTCTTGATGAGGCTTTGCTGTGATAAAAATAAGGCCACAATAAAATACTCCAGTCTGTTTTACAAAATTCAAACTAGTCCTGTAGAGACAGAAAAATGACGAAACAGTAGTAATTGGTCATTTTCAACAGGTGGTCCCTGTACCCATCAATTATATCTACTTTGTTCTATGTGCACATCTCAGATATCTGATTGTAATAAAATAAAACAAAATAAAATAATAACACAACATGTTTCAAATTGCTTTATAAAAACACACAGCCATAGCTTTCTACCTCTTTATGGAAGAATCAGGGACAAAGCCAAAAGTATTAGTGGGTCAAAGGCCCAAAATCATGGAAACCATTTAAATACTACTCTTATATACTTAGAAACGTGCCTGTGTACAACTATAGTATTAGCATGAAAGGTATGAAGTCTGAAATTCAAATGATGGACATTAATTACTGACTGCAATTCTCAATAATTTACCAGAAATTCACAAATTTTATGTGGGGGATAAAAACAATGGAGAGGTATACACACTGACCCCCCCCCCCACACACACTGGCAAAGTATTCTTACAGCTGTCAACGTTTTATGCAAGAAGGGTATAGTTTGAAAAACATATATTTTACAAGAAACATATCCATAGCTCTCAACATCTTAAGTCCAGAAATAATAAGTAACAAATAGGAACACCTAATATTAATTTCAAATTGACTAACAGAATGTGAATTAATATGCATTTTCTAAAGTGAAAGAAGTGTGTAGCTCCACTGACTGCCAGTATTTAAAATGTGTGATCCACTACCTTTTATAGCCAAATTGCAAGTTTTATGAGAGTTTAGGAGGGATACAACATGATTTTAAACCAAAATAAGGGATGTCTCTGAAAAATCAGACAAAATTGAGAAATGGGAACAGACCAAAAATATGAAGCAAAATCACTGAGGAACACGCAGGCAGTTGAGTGGTATACTTTGTATGACTGGTATACTGTTTGTATACCTTGCAACCAGAAAACCACACATTTTATGAGGAATAAAACAAAAGTATGAGGCATAAATAGGAACAATTGTGAGCTATGCTTTCATCCAAACCAGAACCTGCAAAACTCTTCAATAATATCTGTTTGCCTGCCAATGTGAATACAAAAAAAAAAGAAAAAAAATATATATATGCTTCGGCAGCTATAGCCACAGCCACTGGCCATACCTTCCCTGTTTAACATTTGCAGATTTTTCTTTCTGGGAAGGAGCAAAAAGCCTGTGAATTTATATGTTAAGTTTCCTGATGTCTTGGAAGTCAGTGCACTTAACCAGTCACCTCTTCCCTGCTGCAGTTGTTTTCAAAATGAACTCCATAGGTTATTTTTGTGTTTTATTTTATGTTTACAGTAAAAAGATAAAATTAAATAGAAAAATGGCTTGTGGCACTCTTGTTTCCTGGCCATGGTTTGCAGAACTCCTAAATGTTTTTGTGGGACCCATGCTTTCTATGGAACCCACTTTATAAAACACTGGTGTAAACATTAAGAGAACGGCACCAGAGAATTAGTTTCCACATCTCCATCTTCATTGTTTTATACTTTATCATTTTGTTGACCTCATTATCCTTAAGTATTTTGTTACAGTGCTCTTTCAGTACAAGTAACATTTGGCACATACATTTGTTGTCGTTATATGTATTCGACCTTCAACACACAACAGAGAGCACAGCTGTGTAACTTCAAGTAAATTAGAGAAACAAACCTACTCAGGTGGTTGTAAGGGCTTCCTATCTCTTTGTTCATAGGTAAGTACCAGGCAATCAATGTGCAGTCCATTATAAGCCTAGACAATAACCCATAGTCAAAAGGTCCCACCAGAATTAAGAAGGGCAGTGCAAGATAGGCTGTGTGGAGGTGAATTTCAGGCTGCCAATCCAGTTATCTAGGTAAACTTTGAAGATGGCTAGTGTGCCTCTCTGCTTGACATTTAGTGGAACTTTGTTATAAAGCTGTTGGGTTCTTTTGGATATGAATGTCTTACAGCAATGGGTAGTATTTATTTGTAGATGAAGATTTAGTTCCTTTAACCAGGTATTTTAGGAGCCCTTTGTTCCATAAAAAATAGAATTGGATCTTTCATTGCTCAAAAGGTTAGACACAAATCTGCAGAGAGTTGTCTATAAGAAACTGTTATAGATAGAAGATTGACTTTCTGGCCTGTTAACTAAGATTTTTGGGGTTGCTGTTCTTTTTATTTATGAACCTCTTCTTCTTCTTTCTGCTTTTCTCGGTTAGGGGTCGCCACAGCGGATCACCTGTCCGCTCATGATTTGCAGTGGAGGTTTATGTTGTCAAGTTGCCAGCACGGTGCCCAACCTTCCACAGAAAGCATACACATGCACACAGTCACACCTAGGGTCAATTTAGAGTGTCCAATCCACCTACAGCATGTCTTTGGGATGTGGGAGGAAACCGGAGCACCCGGAAGAAACCCACGCGACCACAGGGAGAACATGCAGGCTATGCACAGAAGGCACCCCAGCCGAGGATCAAACCGAGAACCTCTTGCTGTGAGGTGGCAATGCTAACTGCTGCATCACTGCAGCCGTCCTTATTTAGGAACCTCTGTGGTCTCTTAAGTTGAGTGATATTTTTAGACAACTGTATGCCAAAAGGGCCATTATATTCAATAATGGGTCTCATGAAATGTGAGTAAAGTGGAGTTAGGAATTCTTTGAATCTAGAGGAGACTCCATTTGGAAGTTACATGAGCCACATAGAAGATTTTTCCTAATTACTATGGGGATATGATGGTCAAAAGATAAGAAATTATCAACAAGAATGCGTAGGTCTCTTGCAACAGTGTCTGATTAGATGAGAATGTTTTATGTTTTGAATGAATTTATAGTTTGGGGCAATGTTTTACCCGGGTTTGAATGAGACAACATCTTTAAACAGTATATTGAAGTTGAGAAATCTTAAACGTTAATGTGTGTATGCATTTTTATAAAATGTGTCCATATTTGTGACATCTGACTTCATTTGACTCGGATATGTAAGTTCCTGACTTCTTAGTTAACTAAGTAATACCATACTTTGAGAGTCAACATAATAATTTGAGATATAGTATTGTTAGTATATGTATGTTAGTATATATATTTATATCACCATTACAGATAAAAATTCTGAAGGAAGGGTAGTGTTGAGGTGTTCTAAAATATTGTCAGTCATATCTGTTTTTAAAAAATGTTTTTGAGTAGTAATTATGTGGATGTGCCTTTAAGATACAAGATTTTAATTAGAAGTGTCATGTGACAAAAAGGGTGTGTATATATTGTTTGTGTTGAAGTTTGTTCAGTTTCTGATGAAGTCTTGCCATATGTGCAAGACGAAAAGCGCTTCATTAAATTGAGAGAGAATTTGCTTTGGTGTTTCCAAGCTGTCTTTTTGTTTTTTACTACTTTGTCTTACTTTGGTTCCTGTCTTTTGGAGTTTGTTATGGCTATGGCCAGTCCTTGTGGAACACCAACTATTCTTGACTTGACCCCACCACAACAGGATGGAATGGGGTATTTGACACAGTTAATAGAACAACTATCTCAACGTGTGAGCCAGTTACAGACTAGAGTGGATGCCATTCCTTCTGTTCCTGTCATTGTTCAACCTTCTGCTTCTGCGTTGGTAATTGGAGGTGGCAGGCATCCCGATATTAGCTCAGTACCTTCCTATCTGAACCCACAAACCGGATGTGTGACACCAACTGGAAGTGATGTCACACGAGCTGAACAACTGCACCAGAGGAGTAGTCCAAGTGGTGAAAGGGCACCGAATGGTGGAGAACCAACAAGTTCAACAGCTTCAGCAGCTGGTTCAACAATTCGACCTGTTTTTTCCAAAAGCCAGCCAGGTAGTGTTAATCTTACTAACAATACAACAACAACTGACAAACAACTTTATATGAGAAGTTCTACAGGATTTAATACCATGAAAGACTTGCCAACTTTTACTCAGTGATTGGAAACGCCGATTTCTTTATTCCAATCGCAATCCAATTAATCAACACCTTCTGAAACAGAGGACTCGGGTAACATAGTTTCATTATTGCAAGACCTTGATAAAAAAACTTTTCAAATATAAAAAACTTACTTTAGAAGTTACTTACTTATGTCAATGTGTCAATGAAAACATTGTTCCTAAGGGTTTGCGGGCCCACCAATACCCTATGGGGTTAGAGCCAGGTTCATTGTTTCATAAAGAACTTATTGAGTTGTTTAACACTGAGGGACTTGCCCTGTTGAACCTGATGATAAAACACTATGAGACTTCTATTAATCTTTTACAACAAGAAGCTATTAGCTTGGATGCTGCTATTAAGGGTCATGTAAACTTTTCAAGATATGCTTTTGATTACAACAGAATTTTTGACAGTATAGACCAACAAATGATGAAATTTAGAGAGATTAAAGAAAAATACTAGCTAGAGACCATAAAGCATATGGTGAGGGGAATGCTTACCCCCCACCCACAAGTTCACAAGTAGCAAAACCCAGCAATGCTGCTATGAATGTATTTTTGTGTAACACAACAAACAGAAATTAATCAACACATGGTCTATCTGTCTCAAATGATAGTAGTGCACTTCCATCAGGTGAGGGACCAATGTTACCCCAACAGTCAATTGTGAATAATACATCAGCTAACACCCAAAATTTTCAGCATCAAGCCAACCAATACAATCTGAGATCAAAGAACAAGAAATCTCATTCCAACAACAACTACAAAGGGAAGAGTTTGGAAACGCAGGAGATGATATCACCCCTTATCGTACCAGCTTCCCCGACAATGAATGCTGCAGATTTTGGACTAAGGAACATCTTTATGAATAATGATAAAGATTTTAAAATTTACAATTTTTCTGATGTTACTAGAGATCAACCACTGGTGGAGCTATTAGCCAAGGGGGTACACTTTTGTCCCCACAAGAAAAGCAGACTTAGTTAAAACATTAATTGACTTAAAATTATTTGTGCGTAAACTTAATTTGTCTATGCTCTTTGTTGACAATACTATGGTTCAGTCTAGTGCATTACATCCTTCAAGTACTTTTTGTCCCCCTTTACACCCAACTTTACAATGTTTCGAACTCATTTGTGAGTTGGATTTATACAATGTTTTAGGGTTGGGTTGTAATCATAAGCAGAATAAAAGTAAGAATGTTTCACCTGTAAATGCCACTAGTGAACAACTGCATTTATTACAACTAATTCAAGAAGCCCCAGTGCGTATTATGGCCCCAGATAAGGGAGGGGGGCTTGTTGTTATGAATGTGGAGGACTATGTCAATAAAATGGAACAAATAATCCGAAGTTCCACATATCAGTTGGTTTCACGTAATGAGTTAAATCAAGCATACAGTAAAATAAAGTCTCATTTATATGAAATGTTGTTGGAAACCAGGATTACTACTGACTTGTTTAGATATTTATCTATGCCTTCCCCAAGGATACCTGTTTTGTTTGGTATCCCTAAGTTACATAAATATGTGAATAATCCACCTATGCGACCCTTGGTCGATTCTAGGGCAAGTATTACTTACCCTTGGGCAAAATGGGTAGACCAAAAGTTGAAGAAGTATGTAACTCAAGAAAAATATATATGTAAAGATTCTTGGTCGTTCTTGTCACAAATCAAAAATTTAGAATTTAATTCTGATTCTAATTTTCTAACAGTGGATGTGGTAGATATATACTCTTTTATCCCCCATGTGGAAGGCATCGAATGAGTCAATAGTTACCTGAGAGCTAAAGCAGTAGCCTCTGATGAGGTGGCCCTAATAGGGGAAATGCTTGATATAATCTTGTATAATAATTTCATTTTATGTAATGATATGTTGAAAAGACTGAGGTAGCTATGGGAACACCTTGTGGGGCAAGTTATGCCAACTTGGTAATGGCCTCATCGGAACAAGAATTTATCTTTAGTAAACAAGAAGTGAAACAGTACAACCAGTTCTACACACAGTTTTTGGACAATATTTTTATCATTTTTGAAGGAAATAAGGAAGCAGCTAGTAAATTAGTAGATTATTTTAACAACACTACAGATTTCCTTTCCTTTACTTATGCATTTGAAACAACCAGGATTTCATACTTGGATGTGAATCTTGGTAAAGACACGGAAAGGAACGCATATGTAGCGAAAATTTACAGAAAGGCCACATATTCAAATTCTTTATTACATTTTAGCAGTTGCCATTCATGGCACCAAAAGAAATCAGTGGTGAAGGGTCAACTCGTGAGAGTTGCCCGTATGGTCACGTTGGACCAGGATTTCATGGATGAATGTAATAATTTGAGGTCAATGTTTGTTAGGAGAGGTTACCCAGTGGACTTTTTTGAGTGTCTACTGGAAGAAGTAAAATATAAGAGAGAACAGGGGTTGTATAAACCCATTTTGTCCATCGGTTTACAAAGTGTTATAATAAGTGACAGAGAATTACAACAAAAAGAAGTATGGAATTTAAGTTTAATAACACCTTATAGTAGTAATGCAAGGGAAATAATGTCAATTTTGAACAAAAATTGGGAAATAATTAGGAGAGATCCTCACCTTTCTTACAAGGTCAAAAGCAAACCCCGGATTATTTATAAGAAGGGGACTAATTTAAAGGAATTATTACAACATAAAAAAACACCCCACAGTGGAAGTGTGGCATGTACAAATGCGAAATGTGTAACTACTGTAAATACATGAGTACAGGACAAGACATTGAAGTTAAAAATATTAGTTTTAAAATCAAATTGAAGTATACTTGTCAGTCCAAGTCTGTGGTTTGTTTAGCTCAGTGTCAATGCTGTGCAGCGTTTTACATAGGTAAAACGGATAGAAGGTTAAAAGAACGAGTATATGAACATCTATACAAAATAAAGACCCTTAACAGAGATAATGCACTGGCTAGACACATTATTTCCTATCCACAACATTCATTTTTGTTCAAAGCAATTGATTCAGTTGTTGATGGTAGTCAGGGGGGCCCGCTTACACTTTTACTTGAGCAACTCGAGTTAAGTTGGCAAATACGCACTGGGGCAATGTTTTACCCGGGTTTGAATGAGACAATATCTTTAAACAATATATTGAAGTTGAGAACTCTTAAACATTAATGTGTGTATGCATTTTTATAAAATGTGTCCATATTTGTGACATCTGACTTCATTTGACTCGGATATGTAAGTTTCTGACTTCTTAGTTAACTAAGTAATACCATACTTTGAGAGTCAACATAATAATTTGAGATATAGTATTATTAGTATATGTATGTTAGTATATATATTTCTATCACCATTACAGATAAAAATTCTGAAGGAAGGGTAGTGTTGAGGTGTTTTAAAATATTGTCAGTAATATCTGTTTTTAAAAAATGTTTTAAGTAGCAATAATGTGGATGTGCCTTTAAGACACAAGATTTTAATTAGAAGTGTCATGTGACAAAAAGGGTGTGTATATATTGTTTGTGTTGAAGTTTGTTCAGTTTCTGATGAAGTCTCGCCACGTCTGCAAGACGAAAAGTGCTTCATTAAACTGAGGGAGAATTTGCTTTGGTGTTTCCAAGCTGTCTTTTTGTTTTTTACTAGTTTGTCTTACTTTGGTTCCTGTCTTTTGGAATATTTGTACATTATTTAATACACTATAAGAGTTAAGGAATGTGGAAAGTTATATCTGGCGTATTGCTTTTAACAATAATGAAAATGTTAATTGAATAATTAGGGGTGGGTATTTTAATGGCTGGGTTTCGGTGGGACATTGTTCTGAGGAAGTCTCTGTAGTGGAGAAAAAAGTGCTAAACTGTTAATAAAGTGTGGTGATTTTTTTTGGAAGTGTTCGACTCTTGCTGGCTTGAGTTTAGATGAGAATGTTACCCATATGATATGGGAAAATGTTTTCTTTACCAACAGTTGCTATACTAGATTCTATTGCATTTATTTTCAGATCATTGTCCTTGCAGTAGTATAATCCACATTGGAGGAATTGTGAGTCAGTTTACAGTCACCTGCAATATTAGATTACTATAGACCAGGAGTATTTGCCTGAAGATATGAGAACTAGAAGCCAAATAGGAGAATGCTTAACACTGAACTCTGTGGTACATCACTGGTAGCTTTTTTCCTTTTCAGAAGTGACACCTGTAACTCTAACCACATGGGTTATGTCAGACAACTGGTTAGCTATCCACTGTACAATATAAGGATTTATATTTAAATTTACAAGGTTGTCAGTTATGCCTGCATAGCAAATAGTGTCAAGGGCCTTGGCCAGGTCCAGATATACTGCATAGTGACTATCTACTTCTTTGGTGATTGTTCAAAGAACCTAATGAGGTTAAAGAAGCAAGACCTTCCTTTGACAAAGATGAATTGAGGAGGCTGTTTGGCTAACAGATTTGCAATGCCTACATTAATGAGGCCTGAGATGATGCACTCTGTCGCTTTACATATGAGGCTTATAAGATTCATGGGTCTGTAGTTAACAGGGTCTGCTTAACACTGATAGTCAATGTTATATGTCATCTAGGCCCATGGATGAGGTGCTTCTGGATTTTGAAAGGACTGGCAGGACTTGTTCCATTGTAATTCAGTAGGACGGCTATCACTGTGGAAACCATGGAAAAGAGATAACTGTGGGTAGAGCAAAATTATTTTAGGTTACAGTGGGCAGTATTATTGTGGACTAGCTTCAAAAATTGTTAGGTTTTAATTCTTAACTTCCTGACGTAGATAAAGGTTTTTACTTGTTTTTAGTTTCATTATCTTTTTTAAGCTCACATTTAGCTTTGAGCTTCCTAATGTTCTTATTAAGCTGTTTATTAATTTGCTTAAGTGTGCTCTTAAGGTAATAAAATGAGACTTGTTTTAAGCATGTAAACCTAACTGCATTTTTCCTCTATGCTTGGTAGCATTGTTGCATTTAACTCTAATTGTATTACTTTGCATTTTTGTATGTTTTATCTATGCATGTGAGCAACTATCATTTTCTTTGGATTTCAACTGTGTAAGCCTTCTTTAATACTTAACATACACTGCATATTTTCTATTCAATACTATGAACTGTAACAATGTTCATTTTTTTCTGTGGAGCTTTGCTCCCCGGTCCTCAGCTGCAAAAGGGCACTAGCTCAGTTGGGCTTTCCCGATCAACAAATTTCAAATAAATAAATAAATAAATAAATTTCTCATGGTATAGAATTTACCTTACTTATTGGTTATTCACATATAAGACTCCATTACAAAAACTATTTTTAATCGTTTTAAAACTTAAAATGTTTCATTATATTAATTTATTTATACATGTATTCTACCACAGGAGTTTGTTTTAAATGTCTCATTATTTGGTTAAGATAGGGACTGCCTGATCCATACAACTACTGAAGCGGGAGCAGAAGTCAGAGGCATAGGCAGTGGCTTTAGCAATGGAACCAGAATTCATTTAGATCATTAAGTAACTGAAAAATGTGTGTTTTTGAGAAACCCCTAAACCTAGAGGTGTTTGCAGAAAAGCAAATAGGTTTAAAGGAAAATATCACTGATTTATGGTCTGATTTAACAAGGGAAGAGGATGCAGATGAAACTGTGTATGAAGGTTCCATTTTAGGTCCCCTTCTTTTCACCATATTCACTAATAACCTTCTCACTGCCACTAATTATGCCACCATAATCTAATATGAAGATGATGCCACCCTCATCTGTTTTCCTCACACTACCCTCGAACTTCAGGAAAAAACACAAAAAATTCTGTTAGACATGGAAACTTACTTCACAGACAATAAACCCAACCCCCCCCCCCCCAAAAAAAAAAAAAAAACAAAGTTCACGGTCTTCACCAAAAACAAGACTACTTATAAATATCCCTCACTCACCATTTATTCCTCCAACCAAACTGCTATTGAACCAGTAGAACAGACCAAACTCCTTGACATCACAATAGACAATCAACTAGAACTTGACAAACACATAACAATAACTATAAAAAAAGTTCATATAAAATTAGGTCAACTCTATAGAACTAAACTCTATCTCACCAGCACCTCCAGACTAGCCACTGCCAGGTCATTTCTTCTCTCCACTCTTCTCTACTTTTCACAAATCTTTACTAATTTATGAAAGACCGACCTAAACTACCTAGAGACATGTTACAATAAAATAGCTAAATTTGCTGCCAATGTACCCCATAGGGATTACCACTACCTAGCTCAAAAAAAACTTAACTGGATTGAGCTACCCAATCTACTACAACTAAACCAACTCACTGTTGCCACACCATTGTAATCAAACCAAATAACTGCCCAGCCCTGCCAGCCTTATTCCAAAATAATTTTAACCTAAGAGACCTATGATCCTCTGATAAACTTCTGCTAAAAGTAACCAAATCTGTAAACAGTTTTGGAGACTCACTCTACTTTAACAAAGTATCTAGGTCTTGGAACCTATTACCTCAGCACATCCTCATACTTAACGATACCTCCAAATTTAAACAAAATCTAAGAGAACATTTTACCAACCACTGGCTCTGTTCTTGCTCCCCACTGGCTCTGTCCTTGCGCCAGCCCAGACTAGGGATCCTAATTTTTCCTGCCCCTGATGATTTGTTAACCATATTACATGCTTACCAGTTTTATAGTCTATTGATTTTCTATTACATCCGTGTATATTGTTTTGTCTCCAATGTTGTCCATAGTAGTTTGTACCGATCATGTCTTTATTGTATTGAACATGCATTTCGTTGTGTTCTAATTACCTGCTGGATGTTTTTTCTCCATCTTAATTTTTTGTACTATTTGTTTAGGTATTACTTTGTATAACTATGTTGTTTTATATGTATGGAACTTTTCTTCCCAGATCTCCACTGAAAATGGGCTTCCAGCCGAGTTGGACACTGACCTGGTAACAAATGTAAAATAAATAAATAAAAGTGACTAAATTTGTGAAGAATAAGACCAATGGTTCTGGAGCTTCTATTAGGACGATTAATTCATTTTCTTGTGTTTATTTATTGTTGTATTTATTTATCCTTTGCTGACCAGTTAGTGTCACTAGTCTAGTTGCCTCTTTTCAAGGCAGACTAATGGTAGTATTTTTACTACTCATGGAAATTTGACTAGGGCATCAGGGATTTTCTCTTCCAAGTTTTGATAGGTGCTCTAGGATCTTTTATATCCATCTGAGCTCACTAATTCGGTTAAATGCAAACTCTGTTTAGCATCTCTTTTGAAAGATGACACACTCAGGAATGCAGAGCCCCACTAAAGTCAACTGGAATGAGAATAGAACCCACAGCCTTCTGGTCTTCTAACATCAAAGGTGAGTGTGCTACCCAGTGCACCACTGACAGTGCAAATTGTAAAAGGGAGTAAGCTTTTACAATGTCAGGGAAGAACTGGGCATGCAGACAACTGACAATGTAAGCTATGCATTTATTTGATGGGTAATTGACATCCCTCTCTAGAAAGGTGTTGCTTTAATTAGGATTTCATCTAAGGTGTTAAGATAGCTATTATGCTCAGAAGGGGACACTGACTGTTGTCTACTGAAGTTGGAATTAATCTTATTGTTTGTTGCTTAATAGATTTCAAAATGAACAAAAAGTCCATTTGACTCATTTTTAAAAATCACATTTCTTATCAAGTTAAATTTCTCACATTGTCATGCAGGTACCATTGTCACCTATACTCCAATTCTTTATAAAATTAACTCTCTGGTAAGTGTAGTTTGGGTAGTTAGGAGAAATCCCTCTTTGCAGTGACTCCCCCTCGAAGAATCAGATCTTTATTGAGCTGGTTAAAAATCCATTTTGTCACTTTGCGTTTGTGAAATTACCATATTCCAACAGGTACATCCTATCTGTTTCAGCTGCAAAACTGTAAATCTTGATACATCCGGAAGATATCCACTTACGTAATCCCCAAAGTAGCTCATTTGTACCTTTGGTTAGTCAGTCCCACTTAATAGGTTAATTTTATAGGTTTATAGATGAATATTAGACTAGCTGTTCTGAAGGGCCATTTTAAGCCTAGCCATTAACCTGAGATCAGAATCAAACCTTGTACTCTTTGCTTATGAAGTGAATACCTTAACCATTATGCTAAAATCACCCCTTGTTAATCATAATGCAGTCAGTACAAATGCATATAGTCAGGTCTTAGTTATACATATTCTGATTAGTGTTTGCTTATTTTATTTATTTTCTTTTTGTATGACCAGGTTGGTCCATGTAAGTCTGTTTTTTTAATGGGAGACCAAAGATGGTACTTGTATTGTATTGTATATCTTACATTCCTTAGTTGGCTTATCTTATTTTTCATGCAGATGCTCTTTTCACTTTTGCTTGTGTTCTGGCTTATAGCCGAAAAAAAATTTCACAATGATCACCCCACTTTTCTAGTTAACAATTAATGAGATAAATATATGTTACTGTTAGAAAAGGCACAGTCAAGTTAATTTCCTCAAGACATAGTCATCTAAACAATGTCATTTCACTTATTCCCCAAGTCAAAACATCCAGTACGTTCATTTGACAGCAAAGTTTCTGTTTCTATGGATATTTGTTTAAAACCACTGTTGTGCTTTTCCCTTTCTAGAATTAAAAACAAGTTGAGATGATTTTTTTTTTAACAAGAAACATCTTTATTAAATTATCACATATGACATGGGCAATCATACATTTATATAAATGAAAACAAATCATACTGACATAATTTTAGTTGCAAACATTATGCATCACTTATAATCTAAGTCATTGTCAGTCAAACAGCACAATAGCTCATTCATATTTCACCATCTTTTAAACCTCATTCCTCCTTTGCATGTGTTGTTCCCACAATTCACACTTTTTGTATGTAAGAATCCCAGTCTCAGTTGTTTTATCTCTGTTACTTTATTCACTACTTCTAGAAAAGTTTGTTTAGATTTTGATTTCCATTTTCTAGTAATTGCATTTTAGCAGCCACCATAATTAGACTCAGCAAGGCCTTACTATGCCTAGGCAATTCTGATTCTGTTTCATAGCTCAAAAAATAATATCTTTAGTTTCAACAATTTGCTCATCGATCAGTATCTCTGACAGAGCAGTCTGCAGGGACTCTTTAATGTTTGCCAACTCATTACACACCCAGAAAATATGTTCCCAATTACCTCTTTCTTCCCCATCACACCTCAAACATTTGCTGTCTGCCTGAGGGAAAATACTTTGGAGTTAACTTGGGGTATACAAATACATATATAAACACTTGCAAAGATCCTAAATCTTCTAGACTTTGTTGTATATTTGCGAGACATAAGAACTAAGCCAACATGGGAATGGAAAAAGGAGATTTTGCTGACAGGGATGGCTACAATTAGGGATACAAACAACAGGCTTGAAATTTATTGGAGAAAATTTGAAAAAAAAAACAAGGTATCGGAAACAAATAATTAGAGAGGGAATGGTAACAGAATGGGAAGAGGCCAAGAATGTATTTCGACTGCAGGCTAGAAGATGCCTTCCCTATCAAGACAAGTTGAGATGCTGAATATTTTTGACATTAACAGCTCAACAGTTTACCTTCTCATTACATTACTAACCTATTAGTTCTTTTTTTAGCTAGTGTAGGATGTCACATTAACCCATGTGGGGTCTCTAATTTCCAGAGTAAAATCAGCCTTTCACCACCCTGCACTTAATGCTAGAACACTAGGAGGTAAGAAGAAAGTCAATCACCAGGTGTCCATCTTCCACAAATGGCAAAGATATCTCATCTTATGTTCTTTCTTTTAAGATTGGACTTGAGTATTGAATATGCTAACCTCAGCCCCACTGTTGCATCTGATCCCTCATTGTAATCTTTTAACATGTTGTCTTCTTACAGACTCAGCAGCCCCTGTCTTTTCCAGAGCTAGCCACCTAAACTGCACCAGAAAATGGTTCTGCTCTGCCACAAATAACTACACCCTCCAATAAAAACAAAGAGGTTATCATCAGCCATTCAGTCCTTCCCCAAACAGTTTGTCAGGTGATGCATCTGCTACTCTAACCCTTGACATTTGCATTAAAGTATTACAAACTCTGTGTCAAAGCAGCTGATTAAGGTGTTGAATTTTTGTCTGACAGTCAAATTACCTGTCATTGCCTGCAGAGACACTGTATTCTAACATTTCATTCCAGAACTGGAAATGCGCAGTAAAATATATCTTAATGTGTTATAAAGGATATGAAGAAACTCCCACAGAATTTGTCATGGTTTGTACATGTATTTGTCATAAACTTTGTATTTAAAGAATAAGTGCATTGTTTATTAGATCAGTGGGTTCTGCTTCTTTATCTATATTTACAGATTTAATACAAGGCTGAAGGATAATTTCTATGATAAGAATCTTACATCAGAACACTTTTGACATATAACCTGCATTTGGACAGATGTGATTCATTGAAAAGTCAGGCAAATGAAACTAAAATGATTGACTTGGTTTTTAATATGTGTATTTTTAGGGTGCAAGTTTCTCACATCCTCCAAGCAGGTATGTGCCTTCGTCTGCCCACTGCACTTAATTCAGAATTGCTGAAAGTGCTTGCTGAAATTCCAAAGACCATAACTATGATTGTTACAATTGTGGAAATACATGTGCAAATTTGATATGAACTGTACTAAGTCCAAGAGTGTGGTATCCTGGGATACTCCCTATGCTTAGATACAGTAATCTTTGAATTATTTAAAATGAAAGGAGAGTGGAGAGTCCAGTCCATCTTTAAACTTTTAAAGTTAACGGTCATTTTTTAAATTAACATGTATATTTTGGTATCATAGTTTAATGTTTGGTGTACCAAGACTCACTGTGCAAAGCCTTGCACCTCTGGTAGGAAGCTCCTTGCTACACCTCATGTAAAAGGCATAATCCAACTACAAATAGACTTGTTTGAAGAAATTTCATTTTTAGATAAGTGTCGAAATGTGAACACTTAGCCACTGTGTAGCTAACAGAATGCCGTTTGAAGATGATCTGTGAAAACCTCAGGAATTAGTTTTATATTTCTGTAGCACAGACCATAGTTTACTGTATAAGCAACCTAAAATAATCATGCTTTGCAGGGTATGATGATTGGTATAAAAGACAGCTGTAGCCACATGATGCTGATCATTTGCTGCCTATCTGTTTGATAGCTTGGTTCCTCATTTATGGAAATTATCCCAAATAATGCCTATTATTAAAAGTGAATCAGAAGCATTGTTATACAATTATAGGATGACAAGCATTTTTTGCAAATATTTAAACAAGAATGTTCGTATAAAAAAACACCTTGATAGACGGTGCTGAGCAGCTGTTTGTTGGCATCAGTGAAGATGTGTTTACAAAAGGGCATTCATATTTTTCATGTTTTGCTTTTATGAACTGTTAAGCTCAGAAGCTCACTAGTTGATGCCAAGATGTCTGCTTCTGCTTTTATTTCAGCTCTTCTTTGCGGAATTCTGAATACAGCCGACTGATTCCATGTATACCCATTTTAATAAGCTGTATATACGCAGCTGTGATTTTCTGGCCATAATGAAATAGGAGATCTACGGATTTTTTCAGAAAAGTAGTTCTTTTTTTCTTATAAGAGATAAAACTATAACTTTTTAACTCTCTCCAAATAATTATTTTGAATGATTATTAATGCGTACTTTCACTAATATGATTTTTATTAGATACATTTTAGAATCCTTACTTTTATGGATATAAGCAGATTAGAGATGGCAGGTAAAAAGAAAAGAGAGATGGATGGCAGTAGTATGACACAAAAATGAGGACATGGTCTGATACTTGACCAAAATGTGCTTGAATGACATTTCTTAACAGTGAACTTATTAGGAATGACCATGTCTTGGGGGAGGGGAGTAGTTGCAGGTTAGTTCTGTTGGCTGTAGGGACAGAATAGCAAAATTGTTTCATTATTCACTCAGTTACAGTTTCTCTACCTTAGGATAAGGTAGGATAGGTGTCTTTCATGTGATCAGAGTCATTCGACATATATAAGTTGCAGGTAACAATTTTCTACAATGTTACAGCACCAAAACTATTCTAAAGTTGCTATCCTGCTAATAGACTTCAGTGAAGGCCTCCTAGGGAATCTACACTCAAATTCCAAGTTTCACAATTTAAGCACCTGTATCACCCAAGTATCAGCTGACACATTTGCTCTCAGGGGCCTGTAACGTGTCCGACAAAACTGAAACTGGTGCCTTTTCAACAAAGATGGCATTTCTTAAGACAGTGTTGTCACTTCAGGCCATGCAACTGTGAAGCACCTCTTCAGTTGTCAGTGACCATCAGTTTTTCATAAACAGTATACCAAGTATATGATACATAATATATAATATATAAGTGTATAAGATACTAAGTATATGATATATAATATATAAGTGTATAAGATACCAAGTATATGATACATAATATATAATATATAAGTGTATAAGATACTAAGTATATGATACATAATATATACGTATATAATATACCAAGTGTAAGTATACTGAGGTCATATGTTATATAACAGCCAGTCTAAAGCAACTCTGAATCGTAGGTAGTGTTTGTGCTGTGCTCCCATTTGTGTACATTTAATGGCACTCACTGTATTATATGAAGATGAAAACAATAACCGTATGTCATATTTTAACTGCCTATCAGGCCAAGCTCATGTCTGAAAATGTTCTGAAGACTAGCCAACCAACCCGGTCAACAAAAATAAGTATTGATGACTTAGAAAATAGATGAAGATGCTGCATTCTGTAACTGGTGGATCTCAGAATGGAAGGATGGAAGGTTAAAACACCGATAAATTATTGTAAAAACAGCTTGATGAAACTCACTCATGTATCTTTGGCATCTACCATCGAGAGAGCTTACAGAACATTGAAAACCTCTATTAGTGTTAACTAACCTCCATGCTCTGTAATTATGAAATTTCTTAAATTTGCTGAAAAGCAGAAAGTAGATGACACTCTGAAAGAGGGCAAGCCTTTCTGAAATGACTGGGAACAAAATATGGCTTCTTGAAGACTATTCTCTAGCTCTTCTGGTGAGAAAAACATTTGCCTTTAACAAGTGACCTGTTTTCAAAAACAGATTTTGCACTGTCTCTAAATTTCCCTCTGCAATGCTTATATAATGGGAAGGCAATTATAAACCCCTTTGACAGTACTGACATAACTTTACAAGTTTTACAGCAATATTTGCAGAAAGAATTAGCTGACAAAACAGCAATGGAAACTCCACTAAACCTTAGGGCCTCTAGCCTTCCCTTGATCTTTTCAAAAGAGTGATAGGCCCAAGAAACTTCACTGCAGTGCTAAAAAAGGGACAGATGAACTGCCCTGTCAGTCCTTGTAGTGGGAATGCCTTGTAAGAGTAAACCAAGAGTTAAACATCATATAGATGCCTCCTAAAACTAAATGAGTTCCCAGTGGTAATCCATCATGTCATCTCCCCTTGCATACCTACAGCTGTAAGTGAAGACTCAAACTATTTCCAGTCCATTACTCCTAACTACTTTACTAACAAGAATGTTTTAATGATTGCTGACCCAGTTGTTAAGCATACCGATTCTCTAGTAGCAAGACCAGACAAGGATAGGGTTGCTGTCAATTGTCTTTCAGGTACAAGTATCTGTAATGCTACAAAGGACCTTAAAACCCTTTCCCTGGGAACATATGACTATGGCATGGTAGTGATTCACTTCGGAGTGAATGGCCTGGGTTGCAAAGCCACGAGGGAGATGCAGATAACCATGTCAGAACTTCTCATGCATGTGCCAAAAGCAGGTAAGACTCTGGTCCGAGTGTAATCTTTATTTCACCAGGAATGATGCCTATGCAGAAGGAAAAGATAATTGGATTAACAGTTGGCTGAATAGTTGGTCATGTTCTAGGGAAATCCAGTACGTGTCATTATGGGTGAGATGATTGATGGTCTGACTTGGTTCGAGAAGGTGGGCCAGCACTTCTCATTCTAAGGCTTCTGCATACTACGGAAAGCCTTTGGTGCTTCTGTAGTGCCCCTTTTTAGGTAGAGTCTAGTTAATGGGCATTCCGATAAAGCAAACACATTGAACCCCAGCCTGGACCACACTAAGGTAGCCATTCTCAATGCTCAAAGTCTCAACAACGAATTACTCATCTAGTGTCCCTCCTGCATTTGGGATACATCCATGTTTGTGTAATAACTGCATTTTACCTATAGTATCATTAAAGACCTTGTTGTAATTGATCTCCAGTAAAACACAAGTTCAGTATTTCCATAAACAGTAGAACCAAGGACCTAAGTCTTCACCAGGGAATAAACAGATTGCGATGAGAGATGGAATCATTATGCAGTGCCTCCTCATCTCTGGAATAAACCTCCCCTGTGGGGTTATGCAGTGAAACACATTATCATCTTTCCAAACAGAAACTGGATGACTGGATGGATACTGATAAATTTACCCTGGGAGTGACTGGCCTAGCCCTCCTTTATAAAGAGGTTATAACCTGATGTTGGGCATAGGTAAGGCATTAATGGTCTTGAGAATAAAATGCCATGCAACTCTTATAAATCATTCCCTGGAACAACTCCAACTTGTCAGCTATGTTCTGTGCCAGTAGAAAATGTCTTTTCAGCCCTTTACACTTGTTATGACCGAACAATGGATACCTTGGTAATGGATGCACCACCTACCCATTGATGGCAGAAGGAGAGCTCCCCAGCTGCAAAACAAAAGAGGCTTCATGTAAGATCCTTTCATAAGCAGCCAAGGACAGTGGTAAGAGATCAGATTATAAGGCTGATAAATCTGTTCATGTAATTTCTGGAGGCATTAAATTACCCTGCTGATAGATATCATATCAGGAGTTTAACCAGTGTAGGTTTTTACTCATTTGTCTATTCCTGTTGATAGTCTCAATACTACAGTCTCATCATTGAGACTGGATCAGCTTTAAACTAGTACATTTGTTAAACACTTGTTTATTTTAAGTTTAATACTTTAAGCTTAGCTTTCTTTTCAGTTGTTTAAATAAATCATACATTATGGAATTTATAATCATAAACTGCAGGAGTCTTAATTGTGCTGCTGAGAGACATTTTTGAGGTACATTAAAAAAAATTTTCATTGATCAGCATTTTGTTCAGAAAACAATAGTTACTACTTTCCACTCTCATTGTCTTTTCTGCAGTTAGAAAGGTATCAGGGCCCATAGTCTCCATAAATCTATTAAGTGAGATGTCTGCATCCCATACCTCTCAACTGTCCAAATGTTTGCAGAATGTTCAGCTTTTTGCGTCATATTTTTGCTCTGTTTTAAATAAAATTTGTGTTTTTCCTGGATTTCTTTAGCAAGCCAGCAAGCCAACAAGCCAACAAGGCTTGACAGGTATTTGAGATTTAGTCTTCATATTCTTTGGAAAATGTATGGCAATGCAAGATCTTTTATTGTAGACACTTTCTAAGTTTCTGGAGAGAAATATTTAAAAAATTGTCCCTATTTAATGGGCTTTGTCCCCCATTATTTTTGGCTTTGTGCAGATTTTTTGTGCTAAGAGGTTGAGAGGTAAGGCAGATCCTAAGTAATGAAAAGGTTGGTTGGACCTTAGACAAATTAAAGAAAGATGGGGAGCATAGTTGAAGTATATGATAGTGTCATACCCTGTCTACCAAGTTACTCTTTGTGATGACATGAATAAGGATGAATGCTCCTTTTTTTCTGTCCTACTACAGCTTCAGTAACACTTAATGTATCTGTCTTTTTTTTTTTGGGGGGGGGGGGTTCTGTACCAAGGCTTAGATGCAGTTATTGGTATGTCTTGGTATATCTGCCCCACTATTAATGAAGAATTTTCTCATTCAAAAGTTTCTTAATGGTGTTTCCAAGGACCAGAGGCTAGCTTAACTTATTCTGTACTACATAATCAACTATATTTTTATTTTCATCATAGTTTGTTAAAGCTCTATATAAAATGGCATGTCCTCCTTGTCATATAGCAGATCATAAGGCAGTATGTAAGTAAACCGCTGTGGATATATAGGAAGTATCACATAACAAGACACACATAATGGTAGGGGCAAAAAGGTGGGAGAACACTTCTATAGGTAACTTGATCAGTGGTTCAAAGCTCTTGTGGGATTTACCAGTATTAATACTACTTATGCATGTAATGTTCTTTCTTCACTTATATTGAAAATGGAAAAACTGTTATTAAAACACAGACCTTTACACTAAGACAATTGCTTTAGTGAGTGTTTAAGATATAATATGTTCCAGAGGGCATATGGGTTTGGAAATTTCCAAATATGACAATATGTAATTGCCTGCATTATTAAGATCTTGATAATTTGTTCAGCCATCCTGGTTTTGACTTAATGGACTTACTAATTCATGATATTGCCAGGATCAACAATAAATAACAAGGGGATATTCTTGAACTTCACACACTGATTATCCTGTATTTGTTATTTGACCAATGTACAATTTTTACAGGACCTTTACTAAGGTTGAACACTAAGGTAAGAATAATAAGTGCAAAACAGAGAAAAAAAATGACAGGGAGTGTAGGGAGCATGAGTCTGGGACTGCCTATTCTTTATCCAAAGTATCACATGACCCTGGTCACGATTCCCTTTGGGAAGACAGTATGTCTAATGGAGAAAATTCCATGAGTGACTCACAAAACCCTTCAGATTTTTTTCCCTTTTAAGACATTTCAGCAGGGTAGAACAATGTGAAGGCTGAGCTGGGACATCTCCTGCACCCCAGGGACAATGATATAACAAGAACCAGTGGTGTCAAACTAGAAGAAGCAGAGGGTGGGTTCAAGGACAGAACAGGCACAGGAATTAATTTCAACTAACTGAGACAAGTCTTCTGGGCTGGTGAATTCCAGCAATAATGATGAACATGTTTTACACTAACAGAAGTGGCAATATATGCACTTTATACTACTGAAAAATGTATATATATCACCACAGGAAAATCTGAATAATATTAATATTTATAACTATCCACCTCTGGTTATGAAAGACTAGCGTCATAGTTGTTTCAAAAGGAAGTATAACTTTATTCCTTCTCGCAATTTTGATTTGGTCAAAAAAACTCAATTTAGGCATATATTTTGGGAACCAGGAAGCAGTTCTGACTAATGAAGCATTTTTTTAAAAAAAGAGAAGAAGTACTTTCAACTCCCTCCATACTTAACCCTATTAATTCACTTGTTTGCAAAACAATGATAATCTGAAATCAGAAGACTGATATGAAAAACAGGAAAATGTATTATATTTGAAATTAAGTGAAATGGATTTACTGTGGGATTTACTTACTGATAAATCCATTAGAATCATGAAGCCAGATAAAGGGGGAGGTATGATCTTAATGTTGGCATTTGGTTATGTGGGTAAACTGCTGTAAATCTTGAATTATGTTATTATGTATTCCAAACATGAGGTCAATTTTGCTTATCACAAAACTGATTTACAGTTGGAAGATTCATTAATTGCATAGTTTTATTCATGTCCCCTTATATAGGTTTTTAAAGACTGTCAATCCTATGATTCCTAACTTTTCAGTATCCCCAATGTGTATAAAATGCTTGGAAATCACTTCTAGATCATTCTTTCCTAAACCTGTTTGTGATATTGCCCACATTCAAAATCATGTCACTTCTTCCTCCTTCAAGTTTCCTGGCAACATTAGACTTAAAATATGCTTATCATCGCATCCCTATTCATCTAAATTTCAGAAGTTTCTTAATGATTTGTGTGTCTGGATCACATTGTCAGTTCTGTGCTCCAGTTATAGCTTACTGCAGGCTACAAGGTATCCACATTTTTCTATATTTATGTGACTTGCTTATCTTTGCAGAGTCTTTTTCAAAGTGTCAGGAATCTCTCTTTCTCTTGGTTGATATATCTCTTACACAAGCTGGGATTCCAACTGAACATTCAAAAGTCTTTCATAACTCCTTTGCATAGGATTGTGTTCCTGGGATACCAACTAGACACATCAGTTCAAACAGCTTTTCTTCCACAGGAAAAAATAGATCTTTATTTAGATCTATTTCTAAGGTTTTCCATTCAGGCTCCAGTCACTGTGAGGGAATATCTCAGGATCTTGGGTCTCATGGTGTGAAGATAGGTGACGGCTGCCAGCCTCGCTAGATAGAATTTTGTAGATAATTCTGTTATTTGTAAATATTACTGTGAGCCACAGGCTTGTTCTCTTAAATGTAAAAAGACTGTATTGGATGTTGAACTGGAAAAAATGTAACAACAGTACACTCTGCTATAAGAAAGCTGAGTCAAGCATTGTGAAATTCTTTGATCTAAAACTCGGAGCCAAGATGTCTAGAGGGAGGCATTCTGCCTATTGTTTTGAGGCCAGAGTTAATGGCTAGAATTTGCATGTATAATTTCTTTTATTGCTCTGGCTTCCTGACCAGCTGCAAGATCAACAGGGCTATTAAGCTCTGAGTTTCTGTTAGCCTGGTAACCAGAAAGAAATGATCTAATCTGAAATGAATCAGTGGTACTGTGTTATCAATTTAAGGACAGATAGAATGAGAGCATTTAGCATTTGTCTTGAGAACATCTAAATCACCAGCACTCTGCCTGTGTTCTATATGTAAGTTTATTTTAGAACTGTGTTTTCTCTTAGATACAGCTAGGAAGTAGAAAGATTAGATTATTTGTTTTCTGTATTGATGTCAGAACTTTTCTACTGTATTATTTTAAGCATTTCTCTGTGATCTCTGAACTCTTGACTAGCACTGTGTAGTAAGAAGTATTGTCTTGTGTTTTATTTATTATTAAATATTTTTAAACCTTTCAACTGTGGCTGTTTTGTGAAGAGATAATTTAAGCTCTAGAGCACATTGCATGTATATAGTGATACTGTCCACGTCACTCCAAATAAGCCTTGACTGTTCAGTTGAACTTACCATTTGGATAATAATATTGAAAAGTAGAATTGGACACCCTTTGATAAGGGGGTTTATAGTAGCTGATAGTAGGTGGTGACAGCTGGTACTACCGTATAGTCTGGGTAAAAGGGGCACAGCTGGAGAACCTGTGCCAGCCTTCCCCAGGAGTGTCTGTGTGGTTGTATACAACTCTTATTTCAAAGTGTGTGTGTGACAGCTACTTGGGCAGGGACATGAATCACTGGTTGGACAGAGAGTGTGAGGAGGTTTTAGCTTGCCCATGAGGCTGAGAACTGGACCATATTGCTGTGCCAGTGGGGAGTCTTATTGGAGACCTGGCGAGAAAGGGGAAACCAGTCCCAGACTGACTGTGATTTCTGTGTGCTCTTAAGGGAAATTTTGTTTCAGGATTCCATGCAAGAAGGCCTGGAAGACATATGCTTTTCTTGAACAGGAATGTTCCTGCATGCTTTAATACCCTTTCCATTAGTAATCTAGGGTATTTTTGAAGATTCAGAATTAATCCCCTAAGATCTTTGTGGTGACTCCCTTCTGGTCCAGGCAACCATGATACTCCTGTCTCTTGGAAAGGACCAAGGGCAATTATCACAGGCTTCCTCACAGAGTGGATCTACTCACACAAGAACAGATGTGTTTTATACATCCCAGCATCAGTCAACTTTAGTTGTCTGCCTGGATGATAAGGCCTTAATTCCTTTTAGGCACCTGTTTACTGAGGATATGCAGCAAGGTACTAACTGAGGCGAGACAGTCTGCTACTAGAAGATCATACATTAGCATATAGAAAAAGTCTTCTAGTTGGTGCCAACAACATAACCAGCACCCATTCAGGGCTAGTTGTTCTCGGGTTCTGCTATATTTGTGTGAGTTGCTATACTGTGGTCTTTCTTATTCCTCTATCAAGGTTCATTTATTGGCCATTTCAGCATGTCTGCTCATGGATCCTCCTCTTGCAATGCAGTCTCATGTCAAAATGTTCTTGAAAGAGCTTTTACATAACAAGTCTCCAGGAAAACTGGTGGCCTCTCCTTGGGATCCTACTTTTGTGTCAGGGAAGCTTGCTTCATTTGAACAATTTAATCTGGCTGACTGGAGGTTCTTAGCATGGAAAACCATTTTACTGAGTGCTCTGACCTCTGCAAGAAGGGTATCTGAATTGTAAATCTTATGGTGAGTCAGCTGTCTCATTTGCCATGAGGGCATGTTTTTTTTTTTTTTTTTGAGAACTAATCCTTCTTTTATGCCTAAAGTGGTATCCAATTTTACTGTAAGCCAAACTATCCATTTTCTTTCCTGAACCTAAAAATGAGAGAAGTGGGATACTCCATACCATTGATTTCCATAGACAACTCAGGTACTATCCTGACAGAACTAAATCTTTCAGATCTTTGGACCAGTCATTCACTTCTTGTGAAGATAAGAAGAAGGGACAGCCTGTGTCAAAACAGACTATATCCAAATGGCTGTCTATTGCTATAACTGTTTGTTATACTCACTGTAACAAAACTATTCAAGGCAGTGTCAAGGCCCACTCTTCCATGGTCCTGGATTCATCAATGGCTTTTTGGAAAGGGTTGGATTCTAGAAGTATTATGGAAGCTGCTACTTGGTCTTTTGTACATACTTTTACAAATCACTTTAAGTTTGATTTCTTCTCTAGGTCCAGGTCATGCTTTGCTAGGACATTCTCCATGGGCTTCTGGACTCTTCTCCTTTCACCTCCCAAATGTAGTTAGCTAAGATAATCTACCCAGATGGCTAAGGCTACTGCAGCAGTGATCAGTATGATGAACATAGTACAGTTGTATGATCACTGCTGCAGTAGCTGCTCCCTCTCTCCATCCCCATTGGTTTTACTGTGTTTTTATTTATTTATTTATTTTATTCCAGGATGTGAGAATTGATTTTTTTTTTTGTTGTTGTTAGCATCTTTCATGTTTCAGCCTCACTGTCTCTGCTGGCAGGAAAGCTCTGAAAGACTTTGCACCCAAATGTGTCTTTCAGTCAGCTCAGTTTGAGCTGCCTGACAGTTTGGGTGCATGTAAGGTACCCTGAAGCTTTGGAATCTAGCCAGCTGTTATATCTTTGGCAGGATATAACCTGTATAGCTAAGGCTGCTGTAGCAGTGATCATATGAATGTCTACTGTTATGGTAAGTTAACTTACACAACTGAACCTTTTACGTGGAGCTCCAGTCTTTGTGTATAAAAGGGGTTGCCAGTATTACGGATTTAACAGCATTCAACTCCTTAGAAATAATGAGAATAACAATGTATTTTTCTACAAGAACGTTTGACATTGTGATTATTGTAGTAATATTAATAATTATGGTACAGTTAAGGATAATGTTAGGTCCTGACTTAAAAAACTCGGGCCACTGGTGATACTGGGCCAGTGGCTTATCTAGAATCTGCTTACCTTAGGAAGGAAGCATTCTATGTCGCTAAGACCAAATGTAGTATGTTTGAAAGAATTTATAACTACACTTACAGTATTCAAAGTGGATTGACATGCCTAGGTATGTAAAAAGCTTCTAAGTTTCTTTTCCTAGTATTGGAAAAGATAAACACTGGGAATGATAGGGATGTTCATAAACCTTTTTAGAATCTGGAGCATTTCTCCCCAGGCCTCCACTCAAAATGGGCTCTGTCCCACACAGACTTTCCCGGTAAACAAATGTTAAATAAATAAAATATTTCAAACTACATTAGTATATTTTTTGTTAAATGCCGCTATTTTGCCAAGATTAAATTATTATTAAGCATTTCATGTTATGATTAAGAGCAGCACAATCATAAGCAGTAAAATTCAAATTAATAGTGCATACAGGTATGTAAATGTTAATATCCTATAACAGATTCATTAATGCCTACGCTTAGTGTACACCGTTCTGAGTGAGCAGACAACACAAACATAACTCACACCGATTTCCTCCTCCTAATTTTAGTTTTTCTAATAATTTTCTTGCAGTTTTAAATACTGAAGGGATTCATAAAGGTCACCGCAACATGCGCACTACTGTACACTTAGTGTAATCTTTCTGAGTGACTAAAAAGTGCAAAAAATGTGGTAGGGATGTTCTTGAATACAGATTATGTACACTTAGTGTAGGCATTATTGAATCTGGCCCACGGTTTTTTATGTAACATCAGTTTTTTGGCTGACAATCAAGATCTTATGGGTGATTAATATTTTTATGTTTGTTTTTATTAAATTTCTGCTATCAGGAGGGTCACATGGCACATGGTATATGAAATGATTTGTGTTTTTTTTATTTGTACATGATGTTTGTACAATATATGTAAACTGTAGCTTTATGTATTGCTTTTCATTCTGACGAAGTGCAACTTTGAATGGATGAAAGTGTTAAATATAATAAAGTAGCTGTTTCTACAATTAAGTGTTTGTTCTACAATTCCAAAAAACAGAATTTTGTCTTTGTTGTTGGTTTTATACTTAAGACTACTAAATTCCTGTATTTTCATTCTTATAGACGAAGAACTCATACAAGGATGGAAGCCATATTCACTAGCAGTTACTGATGCGTGAGACATGTCATTTTCTTTAGATGCCTGTTATTTCATGTTTGGCACATAAACACAGACATCTCTGCAGCATATAAGCATAAGGTTCTCTTTGGGGTGTGACTTTATTAATACCTTGTCTACCTCTAAGAGCTAGTAGGGGAAGGAGAGAAATGACAAGGGTTAAACCTGCTGACCTCTCTTCAGGTGAGGGATGGAGGATGATGTGTTGTAATGAGGAGGTAATTCTTAGTAGTCCTGGTGGAGGCCAAGGCTGCAAATAACAGCTGGGTTAGGTGTGTAGGAGGGCTGGGGTAACATCACCACCTAGGGGCAGGTCAGTGAAATACTAAGACCATAGCTTATGACATTCACAGGCCTGTCAGATGCAGTTTATCAAACAGGTGAAGAAAAGGCTTCATTCCAGAGTTAAACCCACCTACACTGTGAGAAACCATGGCGTCTCTCCAGTTTCCTTATCTAGCACTGTAGTAACTTCACTATCTAGGCAGTGGGATGGTGACCCTGGAAAACAGTGTTACAGCCAGACTTGCATAGTGATCTTTGTGGATTTTGGTTGGATTGGAATCATGTGGGTATGCCATACTGCTCTGTGCTGATTTGAAAAAAAATATAAAGCAACCGAATATCCTGACTCTTGTTCCCTTTTACCCATTAAAAAGCTTTAAGCTGAAGATCATTTCTTTCTGCTTAACAGCGAAAGTGACTGAGACATAAGGATAACAGTTAAGAATTAATCATGCTAATTGACATGAAGAAACTGGAATATTTGTGGGACGTGTTGATTCTTTAGAATGCCTTTTTGGTTAGTAACAGCTATATTACTGCAGAAAGGAGGCTTTGCCCCTTGTATACCACAGTGGACAGTACTTGGTGCAATAATTGAGCTTCTGGTATTTAAATATAG